>NC_134489.1:104012786-104092786 GCF_040206685.1 Ascaphus truei
CTCCCAATAGTAGCACTCATGATAGATAACACTAAAGGTAGAAGTGTTATTACAGTGGAAGCCAAAAATAGCCTAATCCCACAGTGGGGTCAGCCGCAAAAGTTATAACTACAGCATATTACCATTTGTTAGTGTGATTTAGGCATAAGGTATACTACACTGCCTATTCCTCTCACCACCATACACTTTTGGGGACTTTTAACTATGCATTTTTATGGTGTTTCGTCGGGTTTTAATTGTTTAATAAAACTTTATTATTTTTGTTGAGTTTGACCTTTTGCGGCTGACCCCACTGTGGGATTAGGCTATTTTTGGCTTCCACTGTAATAACACTTCTACCTTTAGCGTTATCTATCATGAGTGCTACTATTGGGAGCTTTATGTAATCCTTGTGATTACTTGTGTGTTTCATCTTAATACATGCAATCCTGAATAACCATTTGCTTAAGAGAGAACTGCCAGTTTTGGCATGTGGCATAAGGCAGCCGCAGTACAGCGGTACTGTGTAGTTATGGGGAAAGGCTTGAGTTCACGAGAAGGAGGGAGGGAGCAGCTGCAGATCTACATGAATGATGCTCTATATTCTGCAAAACTGTATATAGTGCACATGAGGAGGAGACATACAGTACAGTATAAGGAAAGCTCTCTCAGTAGTGTACAATTTCACCAATAATTATTTCTCTTGCTATGCCAGGTCACCCCTGAACAGTTGAAATACTAAACCCTATTAGGCATATCAAGTAGTAATGCGTCTAACATTGAGGCACATGTCTGCAAACTCTGGCAAACCTCTCCGGCCCTGCCTTGACAAAGACTTTGGTTAGAGTTACAGTCCAACAGGAGCCTGGAACGGCAAAATGTAGAATGTGGTTTCCTGTGGTCCCATATTGAAGCCTGTAGCTGTTGTGTATTGCATCTGATTCTTTATTGGCAGTACATACCATGCACCCACTATTTTTACCTAGTGTTTGGGTGGCAGAGCACCTTTGCGATATTCCAAAATAAAACAATCGGACAAATCTCAATACAATCTGATAAAGAGGAGAAGGAGTGGCCAGTGAGTAAAAACACTGACCAGCGCTGAGTTTGAAGTAGTGGTTCCTGTTGAACCTGGTTCAACTCCCAGTGTCAGCTTCTTGTGACCTTGGACAAGTCACTTTACGTCCCTGTGCCTCAGGCACCCAAAACATAGATAAGCGCTACACGGCAGGGACCTGTGCCTGCAAAATGTCTCTGTAAAGCGCTGCATAAAACTATCAGCGCTATACAAGAACATGCTATTATTATACATGTAACAGCATCATGAATCTGAGATGACTCCCTCATCAAGTAATGATACGTCAGTAATTTCATTGTACATTTGTGTCGGGTTAGAATGTTTCTATACAGAATTTCAGCATATTGGGGGCTTCGTATAAAGATTTAAAAAAACATTTTTTAAACAAATTAAAAGGCGTGCATTGCGTTCCAAAATCCATGTCAAACCTAAAATCGTTAGCAGCATATGATGTTATATCATTATTCGTATTCTTACATCTAGTGCGCGTTATGTCCATACTATGAATCCATTAAGAATTGTTTGTGTCTAATTCAGTTTGCCTATTATGCCACATTTTGACAGACTTGTGGTGCATATTTAATATTACGTATCATTTACATGTATGCACCACTGACAACATTCAAACTCCACCTCTAACTCCACCCCTAGCGTAATTTTTTCATTATGAATAAGAAGTTCATGAATACGCCGTATAACACATACCCTAAAAACCCCTACCCTAGACTCTTACCTAAACCCCCTACCCCCTTACCTAAAACCCCCTACCATAACCCCTTACCTAAAACCCCCTACCCTAACCCCTTACCTAAAAACCCCTACCCTAACCCCTTACCTAAAAACCCCTACCCTAACCCCTTACCTAAAACCCCCTACCCTAACCCCTTACCTAAAATCCCCTACCCTAATCCCTTACCTAAAAACCCCTACCCTAACCCCTTACCTAAACCCCCTACCGTAATCCCTTACCTAAAACCCCCTACCCTAATCCCTTACCTAAAACCCCCTACCCTAATCCCTTACCTAAAACCCCCTACCCTAATCCCTTACCTACTGTAAAACCCCCTACCTTAACCCCTTACCCAGTAATGGATTTCCCATTAGTCCGATAAGCCTCGGGCAAGGGCAGCGACATTTTGGGGCGGTACATTTCCATTTTCTTTTACGCTCTCTTCCCCACTGATTTCCAGGGGAGCGTGCGGGGCCTCTGTACAGTTCTTACCTTCTCCTTCATGCCGCCCTCCACCTTCAGCATCAAATGACGACGCAACGTCACATGGCGTCGTGTTGCCACATCACACGGCATCTCCTTGCTATGGTAACGAACGTGATGCCGCAGTGTCACGCTACCATGGCACCAAAATGCAGTCTGATGTCACGTAGCCGTGGCAACGCGACACCATGTGACGCCGCAGACTCATTTGACGCTGAAGAAAGAGGAGGGCGGCACAAAGGAGGAGCGCAGCACTACGTCATTTCCTTAAGGTGGCAGCTTTCTAAATCCGCAACTGCCCTTACCCTAACCGCTAAAACACATCCAGATACCCCCCTATCATAGCCACTAAAACCCATAAAACTGACCTCATACCCTACCCGCTAAAACACATACAGTTACCCCCCTATCATAGCCACTAAAACCCATAAAACTGACCCCATACCCTAACCGCTAAAACACATACAGTTACCCCCCTATCATAGCCACTAAAACCCATAAAATTGACCTCATACCCTAACCGCTAAAACACATACAGTTACCCCCCTATTATAGCCACTAAAACCCATAAAACTGACCTCATACCCTAACCGCTAAAACACATACAGTTACCCCCCTATCTTTGCCACTAAAACCCATAAAACTGACAGTGACGATAGCTTATCACAGGTTGTAAATTACACCAAATACTGGGTTTGAACTGAACGAGGCTTAGATATAATAAAGTATATTTATTCCTTTGGATAGGTGAACACACTAAATAATACAGTAACAGACAAGAAGTACACTTACTTTGGGGGTGGGGGATGAAAAGTATGTTGCATAGCAATTCTCTCGCAATCAGGTAACAATTCAGATGATATCAGAAGACAAAGGATAAAGGGTGGACAACAGTTTATAAACCTTTTGTACCCGATCCTTAACATTAAGTACAGGTGATTGGTCTTCAATTACCTCTAGCCACTCATTAACGTGGGAACACATTTTGATACATACCCCCTGCTAGCTGGTACATGCGCATCAGAACTCTGGGGTCTCATTTCTGTAGCCCCTCATCTGCATCAAGAATGCCAGCTAGTCTACCAGATTGGATTCCTGCAGGAAATCCTCTGTTGTGAGGTGTTAAATGGGACACTTAAAGACTGCTCTGGTTTGAGTAATCTCCGCCCTCATGCAAACAGTGGAGGTGACAAAATCCTTTGAACAATACTTAAGTCCTAGACATTGGGTTGCCTCTCTGGCCATATGCTACCCTGGTATACAAAGGAATTTCCTCTGGGTTTTATCCCTGCTTTGGGACACAGTATGAAGGATAAAACACAAACATATTAAAATATCCGGTTCCATTGGGTCCAGCAAGTGCAAACTTCCCAGTTCTCAATGCTGGTACTGGGACACCGTATGGTCCAATTTGCAACTTGCTACGACCTTCGGAACCGGAGTTACACAAATACCCCTTAAACCGTTTCCTATTTTAATACAAAAAACTCCGCTGTAAATTAAATCACGGTTTTTCACTAAATCCCCATTGAAAACAACGGGCTCCGCCACCATAGACTTTCAATGGCAAACCGCCACCGTTGGCGGCTATGGGAATCTGCCGCCATAGACTTTCAACGGGGCGACGCCGCCGTTGAAGTCAATGGGGGTTTTCCGCCATAGCGGTCAATGGAGATTGGCTGCCATTGGAGTCTATGGGAGAAGTCCCGAACTTTCAAGGGGGTCCATACTCCGTCGGGTTGGTCCAAGAGGGTCAAGGATGGTTCTGCAGCGATGCCGGAGCAGTGACTACAGATGCCCCAAACCCTGATCCTCTGGACCCTCCGGAACCAGAGATACGGATTCCCAAATTTCAGCTTTTCACACTTAGCCGTTTTCTGGAGCTGTTTCTGCCGCCGCCATTGGAACCTATGGCGCGACCCGCTCTCCTCGGTTCGGGGGTCCAGGATACGGGAACCCAGTTGTGGTTGAGTGGGGGGACGTCTAGGAACTAGGGGCAAAAAGAATTTTATTTCTATGTGCTCTAGAACTGTTTATTCCCACGCCATTTGTCGTTGAACTTGACTGTTAAGTGATCAAAGCTCTCCTATTGAAAATGTATCCGCTTTGCGGTTTTGCGGTTTGGACGGCAGCCAACTCGTTCCTGGAAAGCTCCTTCGAGGATTCTTCATTGAAGTCAATGGGCCCATTGACTTACAATGGGAAACCGCCGCTCCTCCTCTCGGACGCCATCTGCTGGTCTTCACAGGAAACAGGACCCAAACAGCAAGATTCACCATTGAAACACATGGAGCCCCAATGGCGGCCTATGGGATCCTGCAAAATGGTGCCTGAAAAGGCGGGAAAGTTACACAAAGGGCTATAATCACTAAACAACTATTAACCCTTGTGCTCCCGGATGGATTCTAGTGTGTGTGTGATGCAGACACTGATTAAACCAGATATTACAATAAAGCATGGGAAAAGGGGAATACACATTTTCATGTCATAACAAGGGTTAAATCACATTGCTGGACCTCAGCCCAGTTAACCCCTTGTCTCCCTGGTGAGGTCAGGGGATGGCTAAATGGGGGTGCAACCCCTTTAATTCCGGGCCACCCCCTTTCTCCCTCTACACCTCCCCTTCTTAATGAGTGACCTGTGGCCCACTGGCCCTAACGGGGAGTGGGGCACTGCTGGCACCATTAATGAATTCAGTCTCAGAGGGATAGTCCTGGTGTGAAAGTCCATCAGCATTGCTGTTTTCACTGCCCTTTCTGTGTTGAATGGTAAATTCAAATTCTTGCAAAGCCAAGCTCCATCTCAGCAACTTGGCATTCTCCCCTGATACCCTCTGTAGCCAACTCAGGGGATTGTGGTCTGTGATGACCGTGAAAGCCCTCCCATATACATAGGGCTGGAGCTTTTTGAGTGCCCACACAATGGCCAAGCACTCCTTCTCAATGGTGGCATATGCCACTTCCCTGGGGAGCAGTTTGCGACTGAGATACACCACAGGGTGCTCGTTACCATCGTCCCCCACCTGGCTCAATACAGCCCAACACCAAAGTCTGAGGCATCAGTCTGAATAAGAAAATGCTTGGTATAGTCTGGGGCAGCCAGTATGGGGGCTCCAGCAAGCGCAGTTTTCAGTGCCTGGAAAGCAGTTTCACAGGCAGGAGTCCAGGTAATAAGCACAGGCAGTTGCTTCTTAGTCAGATCAGTCAGGGGTTTGGCCACGGCGCTGTACTGTGGGACAAACTTCATATAGTACCCTGCGGTGCCCAAAAATGCCATGACCTGTTTCTTTGTTTTTGGAACAGGCCACTGAACTATGGCTTCTACCTTGGCTGGCTCTGGTTTGAGATGCCCTCCACCCACCCTGTGCCCTAATGTTATGCCGGTGCTGCCCGCAGACCAGACCCGTCCCCTGAGCTGAAGGGGGAAGTGGTAATACACGCACCCGCAGCAAAGGGAGCGTGTCCGGAGTGTGGTTTGAAGCGTTGCCAGGCCAGGTGTAGTAAGGTAGACAATACTTGCCGGTAACGGTTGTAGAGATAGAGTGAAGGATGCCTCGCCGAAGTTAGGGAGTGGAGAGTGGAGATAAGTCGTTGTCCAAGCCGTGTTCAAGGGGTTACCAGAGTGTGCGTTGTCCAAGGAGTGCCGAGATCGAGAGCCAGAGGGGGTAGTCGTACAAGCCACGTCAGAACCTGTGAAAACACTGAGAGAATCCAGAAGTACTTCCATACAGAGACTATGTCGAGCAAAGACTGAGAGCAGAGAGGAGCTAGATAAAGCAGGAAGGTCCAATTTGGAACGGAGGCGGGACAGGAAGAGCTACAGGGAGACACTGCAGATTGGTGCAGGCATAACAGGCCAGGTGAGTCTTGTTAGTAACCTGAGTATGCCCGTGCAGTGTGCGGGGGCGGAGCCTGAGGTCCGGGGGACAGGAATAAGAGTGTGCAGACTGAGCGTGCTCCGCAAATCGTGTACGCGTGTGAACCGAGCCAGTGGATGGTGCAGGTGTGCGTGCAGGTGTGTGTGCAGGAGGGCGTGGGCGCGCCCGGCGCTGAGCAGAGGAATCGCCGAGGGGAGTGATCCCGCGACGACGGCAGGGGCAAGGAGCCGTGGAGGCCGGTAAGGCAGGATTGTTTTGTGTGTCCAGGGGCTCCCTGTGTGGAGGGAGTGCTCTGTGTGGGAAGCGAGGAGAACGCCGATTCCTGACTGTACCCCCCTCTTCAGGAACGGCCTCAGGACGGTCCAAGAACGGTTTCTCTGGAAACTTTTTCCTGAAGGACTTAAGAAGGGCCGGGGCATGAATGTCCTTTGAAGGTACCCAGGATCTCTCTTCAGGGCCAAAGCCCTTCCACTGCACCAAGAACTGGAGCTGACCCCTGGATAGGCGAGAATCCAAAAGAGAGTGAACTTCATATTCCTCGTTATTTTGTACAGTAATGGGATCCGGTTTACGAGTCTGATCCGGAAAGAAGTGACTGGAGATAAATGGTTTTAAGAGGGACACATGAAAGACATTGGGAATCTTCATACTGGGTGGTAGTTGTAGCCGGAATGCCACAGGATTGATTTGTTCACAAATAGGGAAGGGTCCGAGGAACTTAGGTGCCAGTTTAGGAGATGGTACCTTGAGGTGGATATTCCTAGAGGAGAGCCATACCAAATCCCCTGGTTTGTAACTGTGCGCCGAACGACGACGACGATCGGCCTGTAGTTTCGATCTGCGGGAGGAGTTGAGAAGGGTAGACTGAATCATGGACCATGCGGTTTGGAGGGAAGAAATGCGTTCATCTACGGCTGGTACTCCAGAAGGAATGTTGGGGATGGGAAGACAGGGAGGGTGGAACCCATAATTTATAAAGAAGGGTGACTCCCGGGTGGACTCGTTTTTTGCAGAATTGATGGCATACTCTGCCCAAGAGAGGAGTTGAGCCCAATCATCCTGGAAATCGGATATAAAACATCTCAGGTACTTCTCCAGGGATTGATTGATTCTCTCCGTTTGTCCATTGGACTGAGGATGATAGGCGGAAGAAAAGGAAGAAGAGATGCCCAATCTCTTCGTGAAAGCTCTCCAAAATTTGGATACGAACTGAGAACCTCTGTCAGAAACAATGGACGAAGGGATTCCATGAATCCGGAAAATCTGCTCCGTAAAGATATCAGCAAGGGCGGGGGAGGTGGGTAATCCTTTAAGTGGAATGAAATGGGACATCTTCGAGAACCTGTCCACGACCACCAAGATAGTGTTCATTCCTCTGGACCTGGGCAACTCCACGATGAAGTCCATAGAAATGTGGGACCAGGGGCGGTCGGGAACTGGAAGGGGTAACAGAAAACCCTGAGGCTTTTGACGGAGAGTCTTGCTTTGAGCGCACGTGGGGCATGCGCGGGTAAACTCCAGAATATCTTGAGACATCCTTGGCCACCAGAAATTCCGACGAATGAGATCAGTAGTCTTCTTAAAACCTGGACGACCTGCAGATTTAGAGGAGTGACCCCAAGACAGGACCACTGGAAAAAATTTGGATGGTACAAAGTGTTTTTGTCGGGAACGACCAAGTCCTTGGGAATGCGTCTCTGGGAGTGCAAAATCTTGTCAAGATTCTTGAAAGTAGACGTGGCGAGAATCCTCTCATGTGGAAGGATAGTCTCCAACGATTCCTCTGGCCTCTCTTCAGAAGAATGTATTCGGGAGAGTGCGTCTGCCTTTACGTTCTTGGTCCCGGGGATATAGGACAGGTGAAAATCGAATCGAGAAAAAAAAAGAGCCCAATGAGCCTGTCGTGGACCAAGGCGTCGAGCGTTCTCTATGTAAAGAAGGTTCTTGTGGTCCGTGAGAATAGTAAACGGCTCTTTTGACCCCTCCAGCAGGTGTCTCCACTCTTGAAGAGCCATATTCACGGCCAGAATTTCCCTGTTACCCACGTCATAGTTCCTCTCGGCAGATGAGAATTTCTTGGAAAAATATGCACAGGGATGTAACTTATCTTGGGACATGGGTCTCTGGGAAAGAACGGCACCAGCGCCGCAATCAGAAGCGTCGACCTCCAGGACGAAGGGACGTTCGATGTTGGGATGACGGAGAATAGGTGCGGATATAAAGGCTTCCTTGAGTGTCTCGAAGGCGGAGATGCCTCGGATGACCAAGCAGAAGGATCAGCTCCTTTTTTGGTGAGCGCAGTGAGGGGTGCCACAATGGTGGAAAAACTCGGTATAAACTTACGATAGTAATTAGCGAACCCTAAAAAATGTTGTATGCTCTTGAGAGAGTTGGGTCTTGGCCATTCAGTGACTGCTTGAAGTTTACCGGAGTCCATCATAAACCCCTCATCGGAAATGATATACCCCAGGAACAGAGTAGAGGTCTGATGAAAGGTGCACTTCTCCAGTTTGGCGTACAAATGGTGTTCACGGAGACGGGAAAGGACGTAGGAGGTGTGGCGTATATGGTCCTGGAGATCTTTGGAAAAAATCATGATATCATCCAAGTATACAATAACAAAAATATTGAGTACCCTACGAAAGACGTCGTTGATGAAATCCTGGAAGACAGCGGGAGCATTACATAAGCCGAAAGGCATTACCAGATATTCGTAGTGTCCACTACGCGTGTTGAAGGCCGTCTTCCATTCATCCCCCTTTCTGATGCGCACCAGGATATAGGCACCACGTAGATCCAACTTGGAAAAAATCTTGGCCCCCTGTAATTTATCGAACAGTTCGGTAATAAGGGGAATGGGGTAACGATTTTTAATAGTGATGTGGTTTAAACCCCTGTAGTCGATGCAAGGCCTCAATGACCCGTCCTTTTTCTTGACGAAGAAAAACCCAGCCCCTGCTGGGGAATTGGAGTGACGAATAAAGCCTTTCTTGAGATTCTCCTGGATATATTCATCCATAGCGTGAGATTCTGGTAACGACAAGGGGTAGGTCTTGGACTTGGGTAGGGAGTAACCTGGAACTAGATCGATTGGACAATCGTAAGTCCTGTGTGGCGGCAAGAGGTCTGACTGTACCTTATTGAAAACGTCCCGGAATTGATGGTAAACGGAAGGTAGAATAACTTCGGGAACAGAGGTATTGGCCAGCAGTTGATGAGTCTCGCCTGACCTCGGCCTCCAGGAAATGGGAGTAGAGGAAGTCCAGTCAATGAGAGGATTGTTAAGCTGTAGCCAAGGAAGACCAAGGGTGATGGGTATCCCAGGAGCGTGAATGGCATCGAGAACTAAGATCTCCTTGTGCAGATGTGAGGACAGAAGCAAGGGAGCTGTCTCTAAGGAGATGTGGGCCGGGGTAAGAGGACGTCCATCGATACCGACGAGTGCGATAGGAACCTTCTTTCTCACGAGTGGTATGCGGTTTAACCTGGCGAATTCAAGATCCACGAAGTTTCCTCCAGCTCCTGAGTCAATGAAAGCGGCGGTAGAAGTCTTGAACTTATCGCCTGAAAAGGAGACTGGAAATGTAAGTTTCTTAGGGAGTTCACCTTTAGCAAGGGGACGTGGCGACATTACACCCAGAGAGAGCCCCTCTGTACTCACTGGGTGTTCCCGTTTTCCCTGACGCAGTGGACACTCCCGAACCAGATGTTCCATGGATCTGCAGTAGAAACACAATCCCCCGGCGTGGCGGAACTGCCGTATCGGTGTTCAGATGAGTTGTACCCCCAATTGAATTGGCTCTGGCAACTCCAGTGCAGGAGTGTTGCTGGGAGTACTGGAGAACGGAACTTGAAAGTTATGGATGCGAGTGCGCTGACGCTCTGAGCGGCGTACCTGGATACGTTGATCCACTCGAACAGCCAAATCAATGAGGACCTCCAATTGATCCGGCCTGGATTGGCGAGAGAGTTCATCCTTGATGGGATCTGCCAGGCCTTGCCAGAACACAGAGACGAGAGCCTCTTGTCCCCAGTTAGTCTCGGCTGCTAGAGTACGGAATTCCACAGCATACTGCGTCACCATTCGCCGTCCCTGAGTGATCTGGAGGAGAGAAACAGATGCCATCTCCCGACGAGCAGGAGAATCGAATACTTGTTGAAACTCGGCTTTAAATGCCGGGTAATCTTGGGTAAGGTCAGAACGTCGCTCCCAAACCGGGGAAGCCCAAGCCAGGGTGCTGCCAGTGAGGAGGTTATAAATGTAGGCTACCTTCTTGCGATCAGTATTGTAGAGATGGGGGGCCATTTCAAACTGCACCTCACACTGGTTTAGGAAACCCCTACAATCTTGCGGTTCACCTGCATAAGGGGGGAGGAATCCTTACATCTGAGCTGCTAACTGTGCTTGCGGAGTGGGGGCTTACATCTGGCGGGGTCGCGGTCGGTACCCTGTCTGAGAGTCTGAGTCTGAGAGTACTGCGACCTGGCGTGTAAGTGTCACAATTTGATCCGCCATGGCCTGGTTTTGCTGAAGCAGATTGGAGAGAAACTGTTGAAGTTCGGTCTGGTCTGCGTCTTGTGGGCTCGACATAATGTTACGCCGGTGCTGCCCGCAGACCAGACCCGTCCCCTGAGCTGAAGGGGGAAGTGGTAATTCATGCACCCACAGCAAAGGTAGCGTGTCCGGAGTGTGGTTTGAAGCGTTGCCAGGCCAGGTGTAGTAAGGTAGACAATACTTGCCGGTACCGGTTGTAGAGATAGAGTGAAGGATGCCTCGCCGAAGTCAGGGAGTGGAGAGTGGAGATAGGTCGTTGTCCAAGCCGTGTACAAGGGGTTACCAGAGTGTGCGTTGTCCAAGGAGTGCCGAGATCGAGAGCCAGAGGGGGTAGTCGTACAAGCCATGTCAGAACCTGTGAAAACACTGAGAGAATCCAGAAGTACTTCCATACAGAGACTATGTCGAGCAAAGACTGAGAGCAGAGAGGAGCTAGATAAAGCAGGAAGGTCCAATTTGGAACGGAGACGGGACATGAAGAGCTACAGGGAGACACTGCAGATTGGTGCAGGCATAACAGGCCAGGTGAGTCTTGTTAGTAACCTGAGTATGCCCGTGCAGTGTGCGGGGCGGAGCCTGAGGTCCGGGGGACGGGAATAAGAGTGTGCAGACTGAGCGTGCTCCGTAACTCGTGTACGCGTGTGAACCGAGCCAGTGGATGGTGCAGGTGTGCGTGCAGGTGTGCGTGCAGGAGGGCGTGGGCGCGCCCGGCGCTGAGCAGAGGAATCGCCGAGGGGAGTGATCCTGCGACGGCGGCAAGGGTGAGGAGCCGTGGAGGCCGGTAAGGCAGAATTATTTTGTGTGTCCAGGGGCTCCCTGCGGGGAGGGAGTGCTCTGTGTGGGAAGCAAGGAGAACGCCGATTCCTGACACCTAAGTACAGGACTTCTGCCATTCCTACCATACACTTAGTGGGTTTTAAGGTAAGCCCAGCCTCCCTGATCCTATCCAGCACCGCAGCTACATGTCCTATGTGGGATTCCCAGGAACTACTAAAGACAGCAATGTCATCTAAGTAAGCCCTGGCTTAGCTCTGCATCCCTTCCAGTAACCTATTGACCAGGCATTGAAAGGTAGCCGGGGCATTCTTCATCCCAAATGGCATCACCAAAAACACATAGAGGCCACTTGGAGTGATGAATGCTGACTTCTCCCTAGCCTCCAGGGTCAGTGGGATTTGCCAATAGCCTTTGCTCAAATCCATGGTGGTCATATACTTTGCCCCCGCGAGTTCATCTAATAACTCATCCATGCGGGGCATGGGGTAAGCATCTGACACCGTCCCAGCGTTGAGCAACCGGTAGTCCACACAAAACCGGGTTGTCTTGTCCTTCTTAGGAACTAGGACTACTGGACTTGCCCAAGGGCTCTGGGACGGAGTAATTACCCCTAGGGTCAGCATCTCCTCTATCTCTCTCTCCATACTTGTCTTGACCTGTGCTGACACTCTATAAGCGTGCTTATGCAGAGGCTGCAGGTCCCCTGTGTGCACTGGGTGTTTTGTGAGATGTGTGGTCCCTGGCATGTCAGTGAAGAGGGCGCTAAACTGAGCTAGCATGTCCCTGGCTTCTCTCTTCTGCCTAGCACTCAACTGTGCCCCTATCTCCACCTGTTCCACAGTGCTTCCCTGCCTAGCCTCCCCTAGGAGATCAGGCAGAGCATTGCTCGCCAGATCCTCCAGCAGTGGGCTACAAATGGCCAGCACTGCTCCCATACTCGGTGCTCTGTATTCCTTCAACATTTTAATGTGGTATGTCTTGTGCCTCTCAGGCGCCACCTGTACCACATAGTTGCATTAGTTCACCTTTCGGATAACCGAGTACGGTCCCGACCAGGCAGCCATCAGCTTTTTCTCCCGAGTGGGTTTGAGAACAAGCACCTGCTGTTCTGGAATGAATTCTCTGCTACAGGCATGCTGGTCATACCATTGCTTTTTCTTGGTCTGAGCAGCCCTGAGGTGGTCCTGGGCCACCCCCATGATCATCTCTAACCGGTCTCTGAGATCTACTACATACTGGATCACTGAAGCATCAGTAGCAGTAGTCTCCCCTTCCCATCCCTCACGGAATAGGTCCTGAGGTCCACGTACCCTGTGGCCATATAGTAGCTCGAAGGGGGAGAAGCCTGTAGATTCTTGCGGTACTTCTCGGTATGCAAACAGCAAGTGCTGCAGGTGAATCTCCCAGTCTTTCCCCTCCACCTCTATAAAGGTCCGAAGCATCTGCTTCAGGGTACCGTTAAACCTCTCACATAATCCGTTTGTCTGGGGATGGTAAAGGGTAGTGTGGCAGTGCTGTACATCGCAGGCATCCCAGAGACAATGTAACAGTTCACTCATGAACTGCGACCCCTGATCGGTTAGGATCTCACTAGGGAAACCTACCCTAGAGAAAATGTTCAGCAAAGCTGCTGCCACTGTCTTGGCACTTATGGTGCCAAGCGCTACCGCCTCAGGGTACCGGGTGGCAAAATCCACCACTGTGAGGATGTAGCACTTCCCTGACCTGCCAGGAATCATGAGGGGTCCTATAAGGTCCATCGCTACCTTCTGGAAGGGTTCCCCTATTATCGGTAGGGGTCTCAGGGGTGCCTTCACACGGTCGCCCGCCTTACCCACTCGCTGGCAGGCATCACAGGAGCGGCAGAAGTTGCTCGCATCCCGGAATGCCCCCAGCCAGTAGTAACGCTGTAATAACCGGGCTCGCGTCCTGGTGACCCCCTGATGTCCCACTAACGGAATAGAGTGAGCTACCCGTAACAATTGCTGTCGGTACCCCTGGGGCACTACTAGCTGTCGCTTACCAGTCAATCCCTCCTCTATCCCCGGGTTCCCTTCTTCTCTGTATAGGAGTCCCTTATGCCATAGGCAGCGCTCAGTGCCCTCCGCTGCCTGAGATTCGGACGCCCGAAGTCTCACGCCGGCCAGGGTAGGGCCTCCCTTCACTGCCTCCCTAAACTGGGCTCCTAAGTCTGGCCACCCCCCAGTCATGTCATTGTCAGGGGAAGGGGACAGGGTGAGAGGGAACAGTAAGTCAGCCTGTGGTTGCAACTGATCCTGGCTTACCTCCCCGGGCTCCTCTGCGCCCTCCGCTAACGTTGGTCCCAAAAGCTGGGGGACTGGAGCGGCCGCCGGCGGCATTGCCGCGGTCTGGCTCCGGGTAACCGCCGCCACTGCAGCGGGCTGCGGCACACGGTCGTAGGTGCAGGTCATCGGTCCCAGGTCGTTGGCCAAAAGAATTTCAGCATCCAAACCGGGTAAAACCCCCACCTCCCGCACACCCTTGCCCACCACCCAATCCAAAAAGATGCGGGCCACCTGCAAGAAACGTGGCTCTCCGTCGGCCACAGTGATCTGCATCCCAGGGCCTGGGAGCAATTCCTCTGGCCGGACCATATCAGGTCGGACCAGGGTCACTGCAGCTCCTGAATCCAGCAAGCCGACTGCTTGCCGGTCACCGACTGTGACCGGGGTGAGATGTTTGCTCCGGCCATCCATCTGCTGCAGGTCTGCGCTGAGATGTCCTCCGCTCCTGGCTGTAGGCACCGATGAAACCGGGATAGGGGTGACATGGGACGTCTTGCTGGGAGTTGTTTCCATGACCAGTCCTGGTTCTTTGGTGGAAGCCACCCACACGCGGGCTACCGGCTTCGCAGCTGGGGTGCGTTGCCCCCGATGGGGTCCGTTGGAACGCAGGGGTTCCGGGCAATCTGGTCTGAGGTGACCAGTGCTGTTACAGTTGTAGCACCAGCGCTCATGCCGGAGCTCTCCCGCCTTCTGTGAACTGCTGCCCGCAGGCGGCTTTTGGGTCCACTGGGGGGTAGTAACAGACTTCTTGGCCGGCGCCGGTGCCGCCGCCGCCACTTTGGCTGGTGCCTTGGCGGTCATCTGAGACTGGCTGACCACATAGTCATCTGCCATCCTCGCAGCCTCTGTGTAAGTCTTGGGTTTTTTGTCGTACACCCAAGCCCACACCGCTGGCGGGCACTGCTGCATGAGCTGCTCCTGAAAGATGAGGTCCAGCAGGTGTTGGTAAGTCTTTTCCTCACAGCCCTCCACCCAGTGTAGCCCGTATAAAGCCATGCGGGTCACATAGGTGATGTAGGTCTCCTGAGGCTGCCTCTCCTCCAGCCGGAATTTTCCCCGGTAAGCTTCAGGGGTAAAACCGTGCTGAAATAGCAATAGTTCTTTCAGGTGGTCATAATCATCAGCAAACTCCTCTGTAAGCGCCATCAATGTCTGCTTAGCCAAGCCGGAGAGTAGCGGGTCCAAGCGTGCAACCCACTGCTGGGGAAGCACCTTGTACCGCCGGCACTGCGTTTCAAAGTTCCTTAAAAACATGTCGATCCGATCAGTGCCTTCCACGTACTTGGCGAGACTGTGCTTGTCCAGTTGGAATTCATCTTTGCGGGGTTGGACCGGGGGGCAATAAACGGGTCTGTTCACTGCCATAGAGATAAACTTTAGCCACTCCTCCGCTGTCCCTCGGTCTCCCCACATTGTAATCAGTGCCAACATTTCGGGGGTAAACGGACTGGTGGCCGCAGCCATCAGTGCCCCTCCTGTCGCACTTGTTCCGGGAGGTGCACTCGTTCCCTCCCCGGGATGCTGCCACCCCGGCATTGGGTTCAGTCCCTGATCTCCGGGCGGCTGTACAAGGGCAAGCTGAGCCGTATCCTGCGACTCTGCCCGCTCGGCTTCATATTCCGTGATTGCGGCAATCATGTCTTCGACCTCCTGGTCCTCATATTCCAGTCCATAATCACAGCACTTGTCTTTTAGCTGAGCTCTAGTCCTCAGGTAGTAGACGTGTTCCGCTTCACTCATGGTTCGGGGTCGCAGCAGTGAGGTAGTGTGACAACTTGCGTTACTTGTTGCACTACCGTGTGTTCAATATCTTTCGTCCCAGGAACTTGCAATTACCATCAAGTTCCCACTGGATATAGTACCCCGCAGAATACTGTAATCCAGGTCCAGTTCAATCCCGCCGCTGCCACCAGTTAATATACAAGCCTGTGACGATAGCTTATCACAGGTTGTAATTTACACAAATAACTGGGTTTAAACTGAACGAGGCTTAGATATAATAAAGTATATTTATCCCTTTGGATAGGTGAACACATGAAATAATACAGTAACCGACAAGAAGTACACTTACTTTGGGGATGGGGGATGAGAAGTATGTTGCATAGCAATTCTCTCGCAATCAGGTAACAATTCAGATGATATCAGAAGACAAAGGATAAAGGGTGGACAACAGTTTATAAACCTTTTGTACCCGATCCTTAACATTAAGTACAGGTGATTGGTCTTCAATTACTCTAGCCATTCATTAACGTGGGAACACATTTTGATACCTGCCCCCCTGCTAGCTGGTACATGCACATTAGAACTCTGGGGTTTCTTTTCTCTAGCCCCTCATCTGCATCAGGAATGCCAGCTAGTCTACCAGATTGGATTCCTGGCAGGATATTCTTTGTTGTAAGGTGTTAAATGGGACACTTAAAGACTGCTCTGGTTTGAGTAATCTCCGCCCTCATGCAAACAGTGGAGGTGACAAAATCCTTTGAACAATACTTAAGTCCTAGACATTGGGTCGCCTCTCTGGCCATATGCTACCCTGGTATACAAAGGAACTTCCTCTGGGTTTTATCCCTGCTTTGGGACACAGTATGAAGGATAAAACACAAACATATTAAAATATCAGGTTCCGTTGGGTCCAGCAGGTCCAAACTTCCCAGTACTCAATGCCGGAACTGGGAGACCGTATGGTCTAATTTGCGACTTGCTACGACCTTCGGAACCGGAGTTACACAAATACCCCTTTAACACTTTTCCTATTTTAATACAAAAAACTCCGCTGTAAATTAAATCACGGTTTTTCACTAAATCCCCATTGAAAACAACGGGCTCCGCCGCCATAGACTTTCAATGGCAAACCGCCGCCGTTGGCGGCTATGGGAATCCGCCACCATAGACTTTCAACGGGGCGACGCCGCCGTTGAAGTCAATGGGGGTTTCCGCCATAGCCGGTCAATGGAGATTGCCCACCATTGGAGTCTATGGGAAAAGTCCCGAACTTTCAAGGGGGTCCATACTCCGTCAGGTTGGTCCAAGAGGGTCAAGGATGGTTCTGCAGCGATGCCGGAGCAGTGACTACAGATACCCCAAACCCGGATCCTCTGGACCCTCCGGAACCAGAGCTATGGATTCCCAAATTTCAGCTTTTCACACTTAGCCGTTTTCTGGAGCTGTTTCTGCCGCCGCCATTGGAACCTATGGCGCGACCCGCTCTTCTCGGTTCGACCCTTATCGGATTGTCCAGGATACGGGGACCAGGTTGTGGTCAAGTGGGGGGAGGTCTAGGAACTAGGGGCAAAAAGAATTTTATTTCTATGTGCTCTAGAACTGTTTATTCCCACGCCACTTGTCGTTGAACTTGACTGTTAAGTGATCAAAGCTCTCCTATTGAAAATGTATCCTTTTTGTGGTTTTGCGGTTTGGACGGCAGCCAACTCGTTCCTGGAAAGCTCCTTCGAGGATTCTCCATTGAAGTCAATGGGCCCATTGGCTTACAATGGGAAACCGCCGCTCCTCCTCTCGGACGCCATCTGCTGGTCTTCACAGGAAACAGGACCCAAACAGCAAGATTCGCCATTGAAACACATGGAGCCCCAATGGCGACCTATGGGATCCTGCAAAATGGTGCCTGAAAAGGCGGGAAAATTACACAAAGGGCTATAATCACTAAACAACTATTAACCCTTGTGCTCCCGGATTAATCCTAGTGTGTGTGTGATGCAGACACTGATTAAACCAGATATTACAATAAAGCATGGGAACAGGGGAATACACATTTTCATGTCATAACAAGGGTTAAATCACATTGCTGGACCTCAGCCCAGTTAACCCCTTGTCTCCCTGGTGAGGTTAGGGGATGATCAATGGGGTGCAACCCCTTTAATCCTGGGCCACCCCCTTTCTCCCTCTACACTGACCCCATACCCTAACCGCTAAAACAAATCCAGATACCCCCTATCATAGCCACTAAAACCCATAAAACTGACCCCATACCCTAACCATTAAAACTTACCTTCTGCTAGCACTGGCCGGCAGCGGAGGTTCCAGCAACGAATCTGCTGCGGTGGAGGGTCAGTCTGCGGCCTAACGCTGGGGTTCATTAGGTCGCCGTGAAATGGCCACAACCCAATGTCTCATTCCGCATGGAGACGCACTAACTTCGTATTCTTGTGTATCTGCTGTACGACCAAAGCACTTATGACGACAGCTTATACAGACCTCCCAATAAGGCCCTACTTAAAAAAAGCGTGTAACCTGCCATTAAACTGTGTTCTAAAACGGGGAGACTGTTGAACTTGATGTCCAACAATTTATTTTCAAAGTGGTTGTTTCTCCTTAAGACGTTCTTAATGTGCTATTGTTCCAATATATAATTAGTGCTAATTAGCAAAGCGTGCGCTTTGTTGAAAACAACGGAACAGGAAAGGTGTGAAGTGTATAAATAAATTGATTCCAGCTTACATGTTCATCTACAATATATAATTTACTGTTTACTTAACATGGGCTAATATGTGTTAAACTGACCAGCTGCGAACATGCTGTATACTGCCATTTGATATATGTGCATGGTTTGCCATTAAGGTTTACATTTATTTTAAAACATTGCTCATGCAAGCCTCATTTAATAAGATATTCTGCAGGGGTGGCAAACTCCAGCCGTCAAGACCTACTAATAGGTCAGGTTTTCAGGATATCCCTGCTTCAGCACAGTCTGTGCTGAAGCAGTGATACCCTGAATATCTGACCTGTTGGTAGCCCTTGAGGACTGGAGTTGGCTACTCCTGATATACTGTATGCTCAAAGAGTTTTATATTTTATTTTCTATAAACTCTGTATTGTATCCTGAAAACAGGGACGTATGTTTGATTAAAATGAGTAAGTCTTTTAATTAAAAAAAATAATCTAATACAGCTCACAGTTTTAAAGCAGCAAAATGTGAAATCGTATATGTTTTTTTTAAAGAAATCAGCGTAATATTAGATAACAGTAACTGTTTTTTTTTTAAATTCAATGCTTAATGCCATTTTTATGAGTTTTAATATACTGCTCTCGCTTTGGTTTCTATAGCAAGTGTTAGCACAACCTCCCCAGCAGTGCAAGATTTTTGTAATACTTTCCTGTTTGTGACAATTTGTTGCCTATTTTCCCAGCAGTTTGAGCTGTAAAATGTAACTATAGTCAATGTTACCTTAGTAATATCAGCATACATTGTAGCTGCTGAGTTTCACTGACTGAAGGATTCATTGGAAACGAAAGGCTGCCATTATGTCTGTATTGTCTTCAAATACTTTCTGTGCAAGATACCCAGCCATCTAAACAGGCTCCTCACCCCTTCCACATGCAGCTCCTATGACCTGAGATCAGACTCCAATGGGCCTATTCTAGTAGCCTTCATAAACTAACTTGCTGGTTCTGTTACACCACCAGTTTTTTCAGTGTAGTTATCACGGTATTCAGAAAGACTCTGATGACCTGCGATAGCTAAAATGCCCAAAACTGGCGAAGATTAGCGACAGGGCCACCAACAGGGGGGAACGGCTGGTTTTGGCGCCCCGGGCTCCCGGACTCACGGGGCCCCTGTGCGGCCGGGCCAGTTAATTTAAAAAAAAAAAGTGACTGGAGCTGCATGATCTGCCTCTAATCCCTTCCTACCTAATGGGCTGAACTTGTTTCATTTTGATCCAAATCTTCTCTCACATCCATCCAAACTGAGATTCCTGATCTCTGCAGAGGGTGTAGCAATGTTCTGTATGTGGACATATTATAGGTCCTAACTAGAGGTGAATAAAAAAAAATGACAAACATTAAAAGTCAATGTGCAGGGTCACATGACTAAATTCAGGTCACATGACTAAATTCAGGTCACATGACCTTTTATATACTGACATATTTGCGAAGTGATGGTGAAAATTGCCATAGATAGTAAAAATCTTGAGCAAATGTGACCATTTGTGAAATTTACGAGAAATTCACACAACCATTGAGGCAAGAAAAGCCAAGAACCCCCTAATGGGGAATTACAATAAATGCTGAGTGTGGTGGAGCTTTACTTTGCTTTTACAATTTGGGATACCTTTTATTTAACCAACAACAGAGTTCTAAACTGAACTCAAGCAGAGCTCAGGTACAGAATGTTACAGTCCTCGCTAATCAGTGGGTTTGGACAAAGAGCGCTAAACAATGGTTTCCTCCACTAAACAACAACTAGTAACATTGTTGAAAACACATTTTTGTATCCATGTAAATCTTGGATTTAATGCTTCAATCTGAAAAAATAGAGCAATTTAGTAGACAGGTTTATAAACTCTACGTACTGTACCTTCCAAGTGATGGTTTCCACGTTGCATCATCTTCTCTTGTCTTTGTCAGGACAGGAAGAAAAGGACCATTAAAATAAATTACCTGTCAGAGAGGTAATAAAAGCATTGCTTCACTAAATTAATTTGCGTTACTCAAAGTTCTCTCAGAGCCTGAAGTTATGTGTGATAAAGCAATTTAAATGTCCTTGACCAAAGTAATTGTTAAATTGCAGAGTAGTTCAAGGCGTCTTTGACAGTACATTACGTAATGGGATAGTTCCTCGAGTCTTATGTTTTTGGTTTCTTTCTTGCATCTTATAGTACTAACTATACTCTCTTATTAACTAACAGGTTAGGGTATTTTACATACATCTCCCTTCGATTTACCTTTCATCTAAACAGTACTGACTTAGCAGGGCTGCTCAACTCTACTCCTCCTCCCCACATCAGGCCAGATTTGTAGGATATCCCAGCTTCAGCACATGTGGCTCCATCAGTGGCTCAGTCCCTGGCTGCACCACCTGTGCTGAATCATGGATACCCTGAAAACCTGACCTGTTGGGGATCTTGAAGACCACTGTCCTACAGCACCAATGGTACAGTATGTTTGTTACTTTGCCACGTACAGCTTTATTAAAGTGCTTACATACTGTACCTGTTATCAGCTTGTTATTGCTTCATTGAGGATTTGTTCATCAGTTTAAAGGTGGATTCAATCATAGTTGAAATAAAAATAAATGGTATGTTCTATCTGTCTCTTTGCTTATTTGTATTTTCTTACAAACGTCTAAGAATCCATCTCCAAATGTATACAACATGCACATCAGTTAGATTCAATGTAACACAATGCATTGCTGCTTCTAACCCTGAGCTATGTGCTATTCCATAAGACAAATGTCTGTGCTGCCAGGCACCTTGTGACCATTCAAGGGACTGGTGCCGGAAGGTGTCTTATGTCAAAGCACCACTGAGTAAGCATCCCCTAAATGGGTTAAACCAAACTACCTAGTGTTTGAGGTGCAATTCACCCCCAGAACTCTGAAACTCAATGTCATCACATTTACCAGCAAATCATTTCCATTTCTCTTTTATTTTTTTATTTCAAATATTTTTAATGTCTAGATCCAATCTGGAGGCTGAGATCAGAGAAGGACTATTTTACCTAATCTTCCAGTGATTCCCCCTTTTTATAAAACCTTAGACCATAGCTGTCACTTCACAATGTTTAAACCTCGCTTGAACCTGTTCCAGCATCTTTTATATTATTTCCTGAAGAAATGATCCACACAACGAACCCCTCAACACAATCCCCTTCCAATTAATATCTTCATTTACTCCATGTAGTTCTGGGACGGCACAAGACTGAACGAGTCGCTCGGCAGTAATGCCGCAGCCTTAGAAGTGGGTGAACCTGGTTTAAATCCCATTGTGACCTTGAGAAAGTCACTTATTATCCCTGTGTCTTAGGCACCAAAATGATAAATTCTACGGGGCAGAGACTTATTGGGCCTGCTAAATGCTACATACAGCGCTGTGCTCTCTATCAGGGCTATATTAGGAAAAATAATACAAAATATCAATTGCCCAAAAGTGCATAGAAGTTAAGTGGTCTGGGTAGGAAATTAAAAACATCTTAATCACTACTAGGGGCGATCAATCTTTCTTTCAGGCGTGCCAATAAATGGGCACAAATTTGCTGGTGGGCCACTGTCCTACTCCCCCCTACATCTAGTTCAAACTAATAGCTAAACCTAAACTTAAAACCGGCTACAAGGATAATAAAAACTCACTTTTCCCTCTCCCTCTTCCCCCTACCCTCTCTCTCACTCCCCCTCCTCTCTCACTCACTCTAACACTCCTCTCACTCACTCTAATACTCCCCTCCTCACTAACTCCCTCTATCACTCAATCCCCCCCTCTCTCATGTATTTCCTTAAGGGGAGGCCTCTGGTCCTGTGGTGGAGGGGAGCTGGGGCCCTGTGGGTGGATGCGGAACCCAACTTCCAGGCCGACCCAACCTCAGAGGGGGTGGGGTGAAGGTTGAGGAGAGCCAAGTAACGGTTGATCCCAGATTATCATGTCGGCCATTACAAATGCAGTTGGCTAGCCTTGTCAATGGATTGCATAACTCGGGGTGATATTATGAGGCCTAATAAGTCACAGGCTTCAACCTCCCAGGGCTTCTAATTGCTGCTGAACATAAGAGATGGTCTCAGAAATGCTAGGCAGCCAGGCAGTTATCCTCACTAACGATGCCAGCCTGACACAGTGAGAAGCATAAAAGGCCTCGTAACAGCACTACTGGGAAATCCTCCTGCATAGCGCATTTATATTTAATAAACCCATTTGTCAGAAATTATTCGGTTTCACAAATACTATCTGTGAGTGACCAGAATGCTGGAACATCTCTCTGTTACCAAATTAATTACCATTCCCTGTCACTCAGCACTCAGTGTTACTCAGATAGACCAGGCAATTATTTTCTGGGACCATTAGACTTGTGATTGGTTGGAGGAAACGGCCTTATACAGAGTCCTGCACTCTTAAAGCAGCAGTCCCACCTGAATAATTGTTTTGTTTTAACAGAATTTAAGAGCGGCATTGAGGCCAGGGGATCCTCCAGAGCTGAACCAAGTTAATTATAGCTACCGTCCCTTGTTCCCAGAACACTTTGCGGTGTAGATACTGGCGTGTTCCTCACCTTTTAAGTATGGCTGCCAACTATCGGGGTTTCCGAAAGCCAACGGGAAGCAGAATATAAAGCAGCAATAATACTTTCCCCCTTTTCCCCCTTATTTGTATATGTAAAGCATATGACAATTTTATAATTTTACATTCTTACCTAAGCTGCAAATTGTTTGGAGCTTCTGTTATAAATCTGTAAAAATCCTGAGTGTGGGCCTAATACAATGGCAGTCATTCAGTTTCGATCAATCCTTCAGTCAGTGTAACTCAGCAGCTACAATGTATCCTTATATTACTAAGGTAACATTATGTATTGTTACAGCTTAAAGCTGAAACTGATGGGAAAATTGGCAACTAATTATTACAAACAGGAAAGTGTTGCAAATATCTTGCACTGTTTGGGAGGTGGGCTAAAACCTGCTATAGAATTTAAAGGATGCTTTAAAATGCAATTAAGAGTTGAATAAAAATGATAATAATCATTTTAAAAAGCAGTCACTATTATCTGATACTACAGAACTGATAAAAAAAACCTATCTAAGATTTCATGTGTTGCTGCTTTAAACGCTCTACGAGAACACCACTAATTATACCAGTAAGTTTCATGAAAACTACGGGGTCCCCAGAGCTGAACATCACCATTCAACTCCAAAGGACCCCCTGGTTTCAATACTGTTAAAATGATCTTGACTGTAAGTGAGGTTGCTTTGTTAAAGACTTTCCTGCTGGAGTGGAAGGGTTAAAATGGGTTGAAGAAACCCCTAATGGTACACATATATGTGTGATGTGCTTCTAAGATAAGGACCAGGATACATAGGTGTTGAATGTTTCTCTGTATTTTATATGTCAGACCTCAGGACAAGGGTTTCTCTGATATTGTACACATCAGGATCAACATTGGGTTGAAAGAGAAGAGCACTGTTCTAGTCCCTGCCTTTTAAATCTGAGTATGACCTCCTTGTGACATTGGGTAAGGGACTTTAACTCCCTGTGACTCAAAATGAAAATGGAAGCTCTTCAGGGCTTATAATCGCTGTACCCTGTGTCAGTGCTATACAATAGCATTATCATGTTGTTAAAGGTGAAATTCCCCATAATTTTATATTTTAACTGGGTCACAAAAAAGCAAGTTTCTTCTCAGAAGCGAATATACACATGGAAGAACCAAGAAATTAAATCATTTCCTATGGGGATGCGCTTTTCTTCCCAGAAAAAAAAGTAATTACATGTTGAATGTGTCACCTCAAAGTGTATTACGAAGTTACAGTACAAAGAGTGTGTGTACAGCAGAAACACCTCACGCTTTCCCGTGTTTGAATTAAACATAATAGATGTCATTCCTTGTGTTATATTTGCAATGGCTCATTACCGAGCTTCGACCCGACAGGATAATATCTTCCCCGATGACTTCCATAACAAATATCCTGATACATCGCACAATCTGTTCCTCTCCCTCGGGTAGCAAAGATGTCTATGTGGGGGTTCTTATGGGGGCAATTAATGTGGGTGATCTTATGGGACAAATTAATGTGGGGGCTCTTATGGGGTCAATTAATGTGGGGGCTCTTATGGGGGCAATTAATGTGGGTGATCTTATGGGACCAATTAATGTGGGGGCTCTTATGGGGTCAATTAATGTGGGGGCTCTTATGGGGTCAACTGATGTGGGGGTTCTTATGGGGCCGGTACTCCAGTGTGCTTTGTGTGGAAGCCAATCAATTGATCCATTAATAACCCCTGCAGATTTTAATGTACCATTTCCTACTTAAGAAGTGAAGGGAATTAAACTGTAGCCATATTATGGCAAATACTGTATATGTCGTATATATTTAGCTGCAAATTGCTGTTATATTTTGACACTTTTAAACATAATACAATTGGCTGTTGATGTTACAGTCTCCATAGAGGGTGGGGGTGGTGTGTAGAGGCAGAGCTTAGTAATAAGTAGCTGTAATGCCATTCTGCGCTGTCCCCATTATTTAAATTTAGGAGGCATTTGAACCAAGGGACTGCTGCTGAGCTGGACTCCAGCTGCTTACAAGTGATAAATGGATTGCAATCCTGGCTGTGCTATGGAGGGAGCAACCACGAAGTCTGATAATATATAAACTGCACGTTGTGTATAATGGATGAAATGGAGGGTTTGCCACTGTGTAATGTAGAAATGACAGCACGGACATGTGCAACATGCCTCGATTCTGCACTTGCATTGCCTTTTATTTTCAGTCAATGTCTAAAGGCTGTTTCCAGAATCCCACACATAGAGAAGGCAGGGCATGAGTGCAAGAACATAAATACTTTACATGTTCCTTCTGAAACATGGCAATACCACATAGCAGATATAAAAGTTAAAACAATGTGATTCTCTTTGCTGTCTTTGTGTTCTGAAACAATAAACACTGTATGCTGAGAGATAATGGTATAAAGCAGGAACACAGGCCTGTCTCAGAGATGTGAATGTGCTTTCAAGGGATGTCACAGGAGACCTGGACTCTTTCACAGGGTCAAGAACCAGACAGGACACAAAGATCGAATAAGCAGGTGTTTATTTCGGTTGGAGCAAACAGACGCCACACAATAATCACCAACAGAGCTATACTCACACCAAACAGAGAATACAGGGGGAATCCTAACAGTCCCAGGTGCCCGGCACAACCGAAATGACTTACCCGGCACAGCTTCCACTCCTGTTGGGGATCGAGAACTCCAGGCAGCGCTGGCTGCAAGATGCAGGCAGGTAAGTTCGAATCTCCCACTTCAGAAAAGTACGTAGTTTTGTCTTGGGGTGTATCCGGCACAACCTCGGAGTACACCGTTTAGTCCATCTACACGCTAGCCTCAGCAAAGTCTGTGGAGCTCAGATCAGCTGCTCCATTTCTAGATTGTGACCAATCACAGAATGGATGCTGTGTGTTGAGCCAATCACAGTATCAGGTCTTGCCTGTGTTGGCCAATCCAGGCTAAGCATATGACGGGGAGGCTGAGGCAAGGAGGGCGGGCATTACAAACCAGCCAATGAGAACAGCGCCGACCTGCCTATGTTCACAATACTGACCTGCTATCTCTGGATGAGATAGGCACCTCTTTGTCTCGGGAAGACAGTGACTCCCAGATAGGAGGCCGGCCCATCCCCACTCTCCTTTGTCCTCAACCCCCTAGTGGAAATAGCTAAACTCAGATCTCTGAGCATGTAGGCTGGGTAAGTGTATTACCAGCCTAGCATGCCCAGGGAACAAAGAAACACACAGTTACACCAAGCACAAATACATAGTCACAGAAAATAGAGGTTTACACATATACATTCACACAATATATTTGGCCAGATGAGCTACAATAGGATATATACAGGGCAACCCTATATATTCATCCAAGGCAATGGCTTCATCTTTATTATTTTAAAAGAGCCTCATTGCCCATATCATCACATGGGATATTTTTATGTGCTGTACACTGTAGGGTGGAGAGTTTTTATCACTGTTTACCTATCATAGCTTATATAATGTGTGCTTGAAACCTATTCCCGACTTTCCCCGATCCTCCCGAGCCACAGAACCGGCTCCCTACGGAGGGAAGGGGAGTAGCCTGCTACAGCTTTATCTAACTCTGCATGCTCAGTAACTCCTGTGATGGAGCATAATCTCATGAACAACATCTGCAAGCAAACCACTCTGTAGAAGTTATGAATACAGCATCTCTCTTTACGTTTGACAGACAGAGAAAATGAATCTTAAATGATAGTGAGAACCTACCATAACCTCACAAGTCCTGCAGGGTACCATTTACATTCTTCCGACACCGACGCTAACGCTAAAGAAAACAAGTAATTGAAAGAAGAAGTGATGGAAGTTATAGTCTCTATGGCAATGGTTTTTTTCGGAAGAGGGGGGGGGGGGGGGGAGGGGCGGCAGAAAATAAAAGAAGCTTCAGCTTTTCCATTGTATATTCCTTACAACTCATTGAGAAAGAATACAGTGCATTTTTGCAGTGTGTCACTGTGCCCTTTTTGGAAACATGAAACTGATTGTAGATTACTATGCAGCGTCCTTTCCACAGGATACCACTGTGCAGCTGTTCGCATTATGTATCTAGTACAAAGTATTAGTGGCCTTATTGGGCCTCTCGTAGGCAATCATACCTTGAAAGGGAACATTAGGATCACTCCACAAACTTGATAGAGCACACAGTTTTGGAAACATAAAAGTCCACCATGTCTCATGTTAGTGCATGTATGCTTCATGCACACGTGAAAAAGTCACCTGTGTCTGTACATACTAGTGCAGTGAAAAACAGAAAGGCCACCGCATCATACATACAGTACTAGTGCAGTGATTTCCAACCTTTTTTTGGTCAAGGACCCCCATGAAATTCTGAGGAACCCCAACGCGCTCTAACAGCGAGTTTCAGATCAGATGCATTGTATATTCTTCTGTATTTGGTGCAATTTTAAAATGACATTAAAATTTCAGGGAACCCTTTATGGATGCCCGGGGAACCTAAGGGTTCATAGGAACCCTGGTTGAAAAGCAATGTACTAGTGCATCTATAAAGAACTCTTCTGGTCCACTGAAAGGTCTCACTGCTGTGACAAACCTGTTATTTATCTGAGCCAAAACGTAATGCAGTTCTCCTCGTATAGGGGCTTATTCAATAGCTCCTGAAGGGACCGATTGCCCTGCTATCAACCTGAAAACTCATGCCAGTCAATAACAGTTTTCAGCATATTGTGGTGCGATTGGCCACTTATTGAGTAAGCCCCATATAGTCTTTACCCAACGAGCGATCCTTTGTGGTGTATTTCCATCCCAGAAGTTTCATAGAAAACAAGCAGGGGTTCAGCTACATGTCAGATTTGATCACACACATAATGTGTACGATTAAACTGCAGATATCAAAACAAGAACACTTTTTATCTTCCAATAACACTTCGGCAGAGTTTTAATGAAGTAAGAAATGTACAGTATATAACCAAGCCTGGGTTAAGAAAGAACAGAGCCAGTCATCAACTCAAAGGCAGCTATCATTGTGGACAAATCAGAGGCTGTCGTGCTGGCTCTGGATTGTGAAAATGGGTTTATGCTGCAAGGCAGACACACGGTATATAGAAAAAGCAGAGACCTTCCGACATATCTTAACAGGAAATGATCCAGAGCTACAGCAAAGCTACATGTTTGCACTTATTAACCTTGCATGACCTTCACTATAGGCATTTTGTGGCTCCAAGCTTAGTTTAACTTTGTACAAGTACACTGGGATAAACCTTTCTGCAAAACAACCAAATGAAACAAAAACGGTCTGTTTTTTTGTGTGTCCTAGGAAGTGTAATCACTTCACTCGGAGTCTTGCTGGGTACATTGGCTTGCCTCAGTTGGCAAACTATGACTGTTGAGTTTCACCTGCTTTCAAGATCTCTCTTCGTGTTCCTTCTCTCCATGGGGCCGATGCAGTAACTTGCGAGAAGGCTGAATTTGGCTGTTTTATTGCGAGATTGGCATGTAGTATGCAGTTGATGGCGGTATGTGTGCGAGTTACCTGAAAAACGGCATATGCAATTGTTGCCGGAAATCAAGCGCTGGCGGGGTGGCGAGAATGGCTATTTCGCCATATTAAGCAGCACGCAGAATGCAGTAGATGCCGAGTAAGATCTCGGGGGTGCGCGGGAGAAACTCCTTGCGAGAAAAGCGCCAAAAAGCTGCGGCACCAACAAGCAGGCGAGAGCCGAACATTTCTGCTGCTAGTGACATTGTTGTGTCATTGTACTGTTGCTGCTGGCAGCGCAGCTTCAATTGTATTACATGTCATTCAGAACCTGTTACATGGGTTGTTTATAATAAAATACATTATTAATATTAGCCAAAGGTGTCTGTCTTGTGAATGACAAGAAGCAGGTATGTTCCTAAAACTATCTATTGAGGGACAGCGCTGTGAAAGCCTTGCTAATGTCACTAGCAGCAAGAAACACACTGCTGTGAGTAACAGAATGTAAGGTCAAACTATCCTGAGGTGATTTTTTCATGTTCAAAAGTTGCCGCCAAATTCTCCTTCAATACAGATGCATGAAGTAATTCCCCACTTGCTGCATGCACGGGTTACAGTACACACAGCAACTCACTGAAATGTACTGTAAGCTTTGCAACATAGTCCAACACACAGACACAAATGTACATGAAATGTCACAAGACACATGCACACATGTATCACCTCTTCACGTGTCAAAGAACAGAAGACACAACTGTAGCACTGCACCAGGTATGTTTCTAAAAGTATCTAATGAGGGACAGCAGTAAAAGGTTTGCTAATGTCAGTAACAGCAAGACAGTCACTACCGTGAGTAACTGAATGCTTTAAGCAAGAAGGAGGTTTTTTTATTTATGTGCAGAGGTTGACGCCACATTCAAGTGAAATACGGATACATGCAGTCACCCGCCACTCACTGCAGGAACTCGCAACATGTGCAACTCACCATTGTATCTCACAATCGCTATTTACTGCATTTAGCGGCAAATTCCCGCCAAACACAGGAGATTTAAGCGCGCTGCCGACACACACATATCGCAAGTTACTGCATCTGCCCCCATGTGTCGGATTCACAGCTGTTTAATGACCTGGAAGAATTTCAAAAAATATTCCTCAGCTTTACCTTTTTTTTTTTTGCTGTTGATAGTTAAAAAACTGAAATGATTTATTTACATTTCAGGGAAGCATGTTTCCAGGGGAATTTTTTTACTGAGTTACATTGATACTTGCAACAAGTTTAAAGGGAATGTTAACCCCGTACACCTTGCAAAGTTTTCTTTGGGTGTGTAGTTCATATAAATATAAACCACCTGTTGAATCTAACACTTTGTGTATAAGCTGCAATTCGTTAATTTTTTATTACCTTCTCAACAAAAAAAGAACAATATTAAAATTCTCATGTGATTAAAAACATTCATTTATCAGTCAGTTTCATTGCCAATTTTTTGGCCAATATAATTCTTACTCTCACTGCGTTAATTTGTAGTAGCATTGACACTGCAATACCACATCCCCGCCTCCCCCCCCCCCCACCCCGACCCCCCATGTGCTTACTGAGGTTCACAAGAAGATAGATTGCAGAGATTAGGCCATGAGTTCAAGAGACAATGCTCATCAAGGGTCACAGTCACTATAGACACAAACTAAGGGTGATTTTTTGCGGTACTGTAGGTGTATATGTGTATTGTGTTGAATGAGAGATATGCTTGTAACTGTAATAAATGTATATATCTATTTTTATATTCTGTAGGTTTTTATTTTGTTCTGTAGTGAAGGGCAGTTTTTCTCAGCCACATACACTTTGCCCCTATAACATTACAGCTTAACAGCACTTACTATATATGTCCCTAGATGTTCTAATGAGGATAAAACTAGAAGTAACCTGAATAATACTCATCGCTGTTAAAAGGTGATAGTTCATTCAATGGGGGTGGTAAGAAATTTTTAAGAGCTGCGTTATTATGTGAGACCTATAAAAAGAAAATGTGATGAGATGATATTGTAAGTTAAATGACTGACCTTTCCTGGTGCAGAAAACATAGCGTTAGGGTCATACATCTTATTTTGGAATTCTGGGGCTGATACATAATCAGCATTATTGGAATCTCTGCTGTCAAGTCATACACACGATTTACACTTAACCCCTTCACTGCCAAATGTGCTTTAAATGCATCATACAGTATGAGTGTGTGTGTGTATATATATATATATATATATATATATATATATATATATGTGCGTGTGTAACTTAGTCCCCCTACCCTGCCTCCGGTGTGGGGGAGCTGCTCAGCTGGTTGGCCAGAGCTCTGCGTTTGGGACTGTGGGAGTGGCCATTCTGTTAGTCGCGCATGCGCAGTGTGGCGAGGCGCGCATGTGCAGTGTCAGGAGTGCGGCGACCATCTTAGAATGGCTCTGCATATGCAGCAGCGGCACTACATGTCCCAGAATCCTCAGGTTGGAGGGAAGACCACATGGGACTGTCCCAGCCAATGGGATTCGAGCAGGAGAGAGGAACAGGATATCCTCCGCATGTGGGGAGAACGCGCTTCAGTCCTGACGGAGGAGCAAAGGGAGAAGGTAGTGTCATAGACTTTGACCCTGGCCCCAGTAAGGCCCTGAGACACCTGTAGAAGTGTGTTGCAGAGAAGGCCCCAGATAGGGGCTCTTCCCAGTAGTATTATTACTGCGCCGGTGACCGGACGGCCACGCGGCGTTCTGCGGCTTGGGGCAAGGCCACAGGACCCTGAGACATTGTGTGAGACCCTCCGGCTGGAGCTCACACTGAGAGGAGGCCCTCGGTACATGGGACTCATTCCAACACACCACGCGAAGCAGAACCTGGGTACTGGAGTACCCAGGCAGGTACCCAACGTGCACCAACATCTACAGGTGTTAGCGCTACCTCACATTTGGGTGGGATTGCTGGGAAGGACACCAGGGGTTATTGGTGCCACAGCACCCTCAGTACTTTGGGGGAACCACTAAGTGTTGGGGTCATTGCACGATACTGTGTTGGTATTTGATATTGTGTTATCTGTGTTAGTGTGTGTACAGTAAAGATTAGTTATATACATTGTGTGGCATATTGCTTTCTTCTGTGTATTGGTTCCTGTGAAGGGTTATCCTGCAAACGCTGGGATCCTCATAGGTGGAGGTGCTGCACGAAAGAGAGAAAGACCTCACGCCAGGCTCCCAGAGGCGAAGGCTCAGGCCTCCTGTCAGCAGACAGGTACAGCAGCAAGCATAGTTGCCCGCGTGGTTCTCTTGGCATAAGGAAAGGGGGATATACAGTATATATATATATATATATATATATATATATATATATATATATATATATATATATATATATATATATATATATATACACACACACCTTTATTTATGTATATTGAACATCAAATATATTTTGAAATCCAAGCAATGCTGTTTCTCTTGTTGTTTTCTTTTTTTCTGTTCATTAAATGTTAAACTTGCTGAAAATTTGACAAACATGTTTAGGGGATATTCTAGTAGCTGTGAGTTGTGCAAATTCTATGCGGAAAAAGATGCCTTTCTGATCAGTTTATATGTTTTGCTGTTCTGTACGCTGTTCTCGCATGACCAAGCTGTGCAGAGAAGGCTCCTTTAGAAGTGGGCAAATCCAAGCAGGGTGACCAAAGTAACATTTTGTGCAAGCAAGCTAGCTGAGTTCTAGTGGGTCCGATTTGTCCGAAAGGCAAAACCACTTTAATCAGCTCGCAATTTGTTTCCAGAGGAAGACCTCCAGGTAGGTAGGTAGGGGGGGGGTAGGGGTGTGTGTGTGTGTGTGTGTGTGTGTGTGTGTGTGTGTGTGTGTGTGTGTGTGTGTGTGTGTGTGTGTGTGTGTGTGTGTGTGTGTGTGTGTGTGTGTGTGTGTTTGTGTGTCCTTAAACCTCCCTCCAAATAAATTAGGGCGAAACACTTATACTCTAAAGGAGAACACATGAAGTAACCTGGGAGATATGCTAATGATATGCAAAGTATTTTTCACTGAGTCACACCCCACACCATATTTCCATAAGACCAATACTGACAAGTGTAAGGGGATGTTTCCTCCCCTTGATGCACTGGCATTGATTGCTCTACCTCGGGCACCTGTACAGATGTTGCCACCCTCCGTTTACCTTACTGCAATTGGCTGTGGGGAGGTGATGATGACGCCGATTTTGATTGGCCACAGTATTTAGCCTAGCAATCCTCCACTACCCTTTTACCACTCCGGGAAAAAGGCCCCCTTGGCTGAAACGCGTAGTGTTCACTGACGGCAGTATACATGATTTCTACAGCATGACCTTTGCTTCATGATGCAACTCCTGTGGACGATATGAGAGACTGCAATCTATGTTGGAATTACTCTCCCTTGGACTGACTCATACACTATTATGGACAGCTGAGTATCACTTTCTCTGCTGCTCTGTGTCCTTTCCGCTTTGTGGGATGTAGGCAAATGCTGGTTTGATTGAGCATCCAGTACTGGCTTTATTTTTCATCCTATATAGCCATGTGTTTTATCTTTTTGTCAGAATCCACAGGAATGTTTTGCACTCATGTTTTTTGATATTTTTATTATTTTTGATTATTGCTGCACAGGGTTTGAGTACTTTTCATCTTATTTTCCCCTGTGTCTCCCACTTGGTTTAAGATATATAATTTTTTCTTATGTTCACTATTGTGTCTATAAGTTTATTCATTGTATATACTTAATTATTTTTTCTTTTGGGTTTAGTTATATTATTTGTAGCTAGGATCCTTAGGGGTTGTTGTAATCCTTTAGCTCATTTGTATCGCCTCATATTTTTGAGAGAGAATAATATTTGATACATTTAAGCTCTTGGTTTTACTTTCAGCGATATTAAATGCATTATTTTTCTAGTCACAGCTTTTTTATTTTTGTTATGCTGCCTACAGTGTGTTTATGTTTTTAATGTTAGTGTGTCTTATTGCTCGTTATTAAAATCATTTCCTTTTTCTATTTTGACTTAGAATCCAAGTCTTTTTTCTTTATATTAGATTAGTTAGTCTGTGGTATATTTAGAGTGCTATTTTGGGGATTGTCTCAGTCTTTTGGTGTGTTATATTTATTTCTCTTTCCCCCAGCACCACCAGTGTTTCCCTAGTTATTTAGTCACAGGCTATCCTGTTTGGAAATGTTTTTTCTCAGGATTCTCTGTATTAATTTTTGGGTCTGGCTTAACCACTTATTTATATAGTGTGAGCAACTGCCTTTTTGTGTGTGTGTTATATATATATATATATATATATATATATATATATAGTGAAAAAGAAAGTACACCCTCTTTGAATTCTATGGTTTTACATATCAGGACATAATAACAATCATCTGTTCTTTAGCAGGTCTTAAAATTAGGTAAATACAACCTCAGATGAACAACAACACATGACATATTACACTGTATAATGATTTATTTAACAAAAACAAAGCCAAAATGGAGAAGCGCAGTGTGAAAAACTAAGTACACCCTTACTGCTTCCATAGAAATTAAGATGCTAAGTAGCATATAGGTGCTGCCAATCAAATGCCCTTGATTAATTGATCATCAGCATGTGTGACCACCTCTATAAAAGCCGAAGTTTTAGCAGTTTGCTGGTCTGGAGCATTCAGGTGTTTATTAACACAATGTCAAGGAGGAAAGACATCAGCAATGATCTTAGAGAAGCAATTGTTGCTGCCCATCAATCTGGGAAGGGGTATAAGGCCATTTCCAACAATTTAACAATTTCTACAGTGAGAAAGATTATTCAAAAGTGGAAAACATTCAAGACAGTGGCCAATTTCCCAGGAGTGGACATCCCAGCAAATTCACCCCAAGGTCAGAGCGTGCAATGCTCAGATAAATTGCAAAATACCCAAGAGTTACATCTCAGACTCTATAGGCCTCAGTTAGCATGTTAAATGTTAAAGTTCATGGCAGTACAATTAGAAAAAGACTGAACAAGTATGGTTTGTTTGGAAGGGTTGCCCAGAGAAAGCCTCTTATCTCTAAAAAGAACATGGCAGCACGGCTTAGGTTTGCAAAGTTGCATCTGAACAAACCACAAGACATCTAGAACAATGTACTTTGGACAGACGAGACCAAAGTGGAGATGTTTAGCCATAATGCACAGCCCCACGTTTGGTGAAAACCAAACACAGCATATCAGCACAAACACCTCATACCAACTGTCAAGCACGGTGGTGGAGGGGTGATGATTTGGGCTTGTTTTTGCAGCCACAGGACCTGGGAACCGTGCAGTCATTGAGTCAACCATGAACTCCTCTGTATACCAAAGTATTCTAGAGTAAAATGTGAGGCCATCTGTCCAACAGCTAAAGCTTGGCCAAAATTGGGTCATACAACAGGACAATGATCCCAAGCACACCAGCAAATCTACAACAGAATAGCTGAAAAAGAAAAGAATAAAGGTGCTGCAATGGCCCAGTCAAAGTCCAGACCTCAACCCGATTGAAATGCTGTGGCTGGACCTTAAGAGAGCTGTGCATAAACAAATGCCCACAAACCTCAATGAACTGAAGCAACGTTGTAAAGAAGAGTGGGCCAAAATTCCTCCACAACGATGTGAGAGACTGACAAAGTCATACAGAAAACGATTACTTCAAGTTATTGCTGCTAAAGGTGGTTCTACAAGCTATTGAATCATAAGATGTACTTAGTTTTTCACACATGGCTTCTCCATTTTGGCTTTATTTTTGTTAAATAAATCATGACATGGTGTAATATGTCATGTGTTGTTGTTCATCTGAGGTTGTAGTTACCTAATTTTAAGACCTGCTAAGGAACAGATGATTGTTATTATGTCCTGATCTGTAAAACCATAGAATTCAAAGAGGGTGTACTTTCTTTTTCACATGACTGTAAATATATATAAGAAGAGACCAATAAAGAGACTGCACTTTTACTTATACTCCTGCCTGAGAGTGAAGTGTATCGGGAGGAGGGGAAGGAGAACTCTCTTGTAGGTACTTCCCCCCCCCCATACAGCTGGGGGCTGCAGGAGATGGAGGCGCTGCACCAGTAAGTGACAGAGGCACAACCCCAGAAGCCTGTCCTGTTCTCCCCCATGTCATCGCGGGAGACTCAGGGCCCCCTGTTACCAGCAGTTATGCACCACACTAAGACACATAGCCTGAGCAGTAGATTCCCAAGGAGACCCTATCTGAGATTGGGGGGGAGGGGGGAATAAGGGTTACATATATATGATACATTAATAAATATAGATTTCTAGATGTGTCACTTTTAGCTTCCAAATACTCTGTACCGCAGACCTTCCGTCTTCCAGGTCATGTGATCACTAGCGTAGTGATCACGTGGCCGCAATCTGCCCTGTAGTAATGTATGAGGAAGTCCTGCCCTGCAAACCAGCGCAAACATCAATGACGTTGGAACTTGGGGTAATATCAACTAGCCCACCGGCTGCCACTTACAGTATTACCAATGTCATGGGACACTCACAGGGTTAAGTAACGTATACAGGCAAATTATTTTGAAATCTAAAAAAAAACTAGCAAACCGTTTATTGGGTACAAAAGCAGTAGTGCTGGTTTATTGACTAAACTTCCTTAGAAAATATGACAATTCTACGCCATATCAGTGAAGGGAGAAAGTCAGGGTTAGATGCTCCACTCTTACGGTCCAGATTGTTAACATACAGTAGTACAGAGGTGGACAACTCCAGTCCTCATGGGCCACCAACAGGTATTCAAGATATCCCCACTTCAGCACAGGTGGAATACTGAGCCACCTGTGCTGAAGCAGGGATATAGATAACCTGAACACCTGACCTGGTGGTGGCCCTTGAGGACTGGAGTTGGTCACCCCTGCATTATATTCCTATAACTTCTCTTTTATAATTCAGAGCTCTGCACTCATCAGAGCAACCATGGCATAGTGTTATCTTCTCAGGTCGGTACATGAGCACAACGATACCCTCGATAACAAAAAGGATCCTTTTCTTGTCCATTCCGTTATATTTGTTATAGGGTGTGGGGTTAAAGATACACAAATTAAAACAAATGTTAACCCCTTTGCTGCCAGGGGCACATTGCAAAGCAGCAGCCTGTGTGCTGGGTTCTCTGCCAGAGAAGGGGTTAAAAGATCCAAAGGCGTTACATAGCGGAGTGCTTTCACCTTACTGTAATGTCAGTTTATGTTTCTAAATGGGACTGCAACCAGGCATCACACACAGTGTTCAGTAAAAAAGGGGACCCCTTTCATTTGTCATCAGATCGTATATATTTCTCACACAGCCCCCATGAGAATGTGCAAACTTGTAGGTCTGTGATGTAGATTAACACTATACTGTACAAGAAGCACAATGTAGACAATCAACTGATATTAACTAAATTTATGTCACTATTATGTCAGCAAGTCCCAGATGCGCTGCGGGAGGTACGTGTTCATTAAACGAGAAATCGTTTTTCCTTCGTACTTTAGCTCTAAAATGTGTTAAACTGCTGTAATCTAATCTGAAACACTAAGATTACTATACAGTTTGAGTTCAAAGTATGGTTCAAATTGTGTATTCAAAATGTCCTCTTCCAGCTGCTGAAACGCCTGAAGACGAGAACGCCGCGATCTGATCACATCCTCGATAACGCGCTGATCCAGCTGCTCCCTCTCCTGAACAATACGAATTAGTTTTTTCAGTCCTAGCTACCCTACTTTATCAGGTTCTGTCTGCGTTTTGGACTATAATTCCTGCTCCGTCCCAAGCACTTTATAACGCACTTATCTTCTTTGCTAAACACTATTTTGTCTATGCACGTGATGAGGTCATCACGTCGTCACCAGCGCCAAAGAATATTTATTAGAGTATCAGATAATTCTCAAACATAATAATCTTCTGTGGCAGACCTATAATTGCTCAAAAATTCATGAGAACTGAGTGATTGTTCTGCAACATATGATAAAAAAATAAAAGGGGTCCCGTTTTGTTCTGAACACACACACACAGTGTATACACACACAGTGTATACACACACACAGTGTATATACACACACACACACACAATGTATACACACACACAGTGTATATACACACACAGTGTATATACACACACAGTGTATACACACACACACACTGTGTATACACACACGCACACAGTGTATATACACACACACACACAGTGTATATACACACACACAGTGTATACACACACACAAATAGACGTGTAACAGATTCCTCATTGGTTATTTGTGTAAAATGCCTTCATGCCCAGACTGGATCATATCCCCCAATGTTTTGGTGATCGCCTTGGACACGTGGCAACACGTTACACGGGAGCTGGTACATAACGTGTCCGAGTAAATGTTCCTATTAACCTTTTCAGTGCCTTCATGATGCTTGTTTCCTCGGGGTGCCGGATCGAAACAGAAGTGGAGACCTCCCACCCCCCCTAATACTGCACTTTCCGTCATCTGGGGCCGGGTCGAATCACATGACTGCTCGTGGATCCAGGTCCCGTGGCACTCTGCGGGTTGAAGAAGCCGACATGGCATTCTGATGCACAACCACACGTGTGTTGTCTCTCCTTTCAGGAGTCAGGACCATGAATGAAACTGTGGCAGGAACAGTAAATATGGCCCTGTTTGCCTTTATAGTATGTGGAGTTATTCCACAAGGTACCTTCCAGTGCTGCATGAGACCCTTACATGGGCCCTAAGTGTAACGGGTCCTCTGGCGCCAGAAGATGTCCTACATAATAACCAGGTAGCACCATTTAGTTAATATGGGCAAAAATCCGGGTGACTGAAAAATCAGACATTATTTGTAGATCGTTTTTCAATGGGAAAGTATTGTAACATGAATCTAGGGAGGAATGTTCCTTTCCTTAGTTCCTCCCTTCCGTTTGATTCCCTGTGCGTTGAGCATAACTTTTCCTTTCTGTTGCTTAGTAATGTAACACTCGGGATGAGCAGAGGAAACTCTTGATTGACAAGGAATGTGCATCATGGGAGTTTCAAAGAGAACCATAAAAGTGAAATGACTGTTTTTAAAGATGATACAATTATTGCAAGGAAGCTACTGTAATTACCTTGTTGACATTTTTTTAAAAAATGTTTTGAGGGACTGGCCCTTTAGACCAGTAGTGCTCAACTTCAGTTAAAGACTGAGCCAATGATTGAGCCACCTGTGCTGAAGCAGGGATATCCTGAAAACCTGACCTGTTGGGGGTGGTCTTGAGAACTGGAGTGGAGTGCTTTAGTCTAGCACAGTATATCAAGCAACCAGCAGAATGGAACCTACATCTATTGTACTCCTGGATTCTGTGTGCTGTGGATGTCAATTCCTTACATAGAAACCCTTTATAGTCATTTATTTTTAAGGCACTTTTCACAGTTAAAAAAAACAACTAAAGCTTTTTTTTTTTCCTTCTGCTGCATTCAGCTATATCTTTAAAACATAAAAATGTAGGGAAAAAAATGTAGTCATAATACTATAATATTTTAAGGCATTGTACTTGGGAAAATAGATGGTGCCATTTCCATTACTCATTATTTAATACATACAGTATGTTAACCCTGCCAGAGGGGGCTGCAATGCATTACAGCACAGGGTTAACAAAAGGAGACCCCACTAAAATCCAAAGTGTTTAAAAAAAAAAAAACCCACATATCTTACTTTTTCACTGATAAAATATGTTCTTATGTTTAGAGTACTTCTGGTTTGGGACATTTTGGAATGGATTACGCTATTGAGGATAGCCCAATGAGATACATGTGGTGACCTAGAGGAAGTCCAGGTTGGTGGGAGGCATCTTACTCTATCCCGTGTTATCAAATACTTTAAGTAATCTGTCAATCAAAAAGTAAGTTTAGTCTTGGAAAAAACAATACCTTAATACCCCCCAAAAAGGTAAACTAAATATAGTATAGGAGAATGGCACGTTTCCCTGTCTAGTATTCAACTGTCCTTTAACAACAACTGCTGGTTATATTTCATTGTGTAACGCCTTCTGCGCCATAGGGGCTCAGGAACATAGCACTGCGAAGCAGGATCCTCTGGTGCGTAATAGGTTATTGATACAAGGATTAAGGCTCTCTCTCCAAATGTAACAAGCACAGAATAAAAAACCCTTAATGCTGACGGTTTTAGGCATCGGTCAAAAAATTTCCATTGACAAGTCTACTGGCGGGTGCTTATCCACCACCATTATTAACTTGTCCTGAGTAGAAACACAATATGAATTCTTGGCTCTTGTTAGGCTGGTTTGCTTCATGGCCCTGTCCTGAACAGCCGAGTGTCGAAATGATTCAGGCATGTGACGTTGCAGATAACCTGCACGGTGTCATTGTGTGAAGCGCATTTCCTGCAATATCCTAATCCAGCCTGTTAGAGTTAAGTTCCCCTGAGATATAAAATGACCTGTTCTTTCCTCCACCATTCCTATTGTAGTGCTTCTTTTCTAGTGTTTCAAATTGGTGAATCCTTTGACACAAACCAAGTAAAACAGAAAGAAGTTGAGCACAGAGGAACGAATTCTCCAGGGTATTTCGCTTTTAAATGAAGTATTCCTTTTTGGTTTCATCCACAGCTTCCTGGAGAGAAGGGTCGTTTTTCAAAGCAGCATCAGCGCTCTCGGCAAACTCTGTTCCCTTGGCCTCATTGGTGTGGTAGGTCCCCTTGTGTCTGTACATGTAACGAAGCATCACTACCAGGAGACATAGTAAGACCACGGCAACTGCTGCGATCACACCTGTGGGGGATGAATCGCACATTAATAGCAAGCTATTGGCATGCAGTGTAATGAATCTAAACTCAATGCGCACCTCAATCAGCCGTCCACAAACAATACTCAATCAATGCCCTGCACCCCAAAATGTGCCACAATATCCTGTCCACCCGAAATCAACTTGCGAACACAGAAAACAGGAGTGCCTCCAGTTACAGTGCTCCCCAGTTTAAATGTGCCATGCACCAATGTCTTGTGTTTTTATACACGGATTTTGATCCTCTCATGATCCTCTGGAGTCACTGGCTGTCTAGGATTGAGGAACATGTCTTCACTATTCCTGGGTCATCACTAGGAATGTCTGAGTAACAGTCAGGCTATTACTGATAACACCAGGATGTTGAAGCCAGAAGTAACATGGCGGTCATTGTCGGGATATTTGGACATAATAAAGTCACATACTTGTGTGCAACCTAGAATTTTGCATGCAAGCAAAACTCTAATTTGCAATATTGCATTCAAAATATCGACACACACCTGCCGCGTCCCACTCCTACGCACCGACATCACTGACCAGCCGCCACAACCACTCACTCACCACCCACCCAGCGCCTCACACCCACCGGCCGCACTCACACCCCTACGCACCGACATCACTGACCAGCCGCCACCCGCACTCACCAGACACCCGCCGCCTCACACCCGCTCACACCCTAGCGGTAGCCCCACCCAAAGCCAGCACTCACTACCCACCCGCCACCCGTACTGAACACCCACCCGACGCCTCACACCCGCTCACACCCTAGAGGGACACACCCCTCACATTTTTACATCACATGTCACCAAAATATACATTGTACTGTGGTGTCGTTACAATAAACCATTTTAAACAACTTCGTATTAGATTTTCTTCCATGTTTCTTTTCAACATTATTAAACAGCCTTTCCACCAAATAGACATCCTATTGTTCCCCTATTTATAAATAATACTACCTATTACGGATTTACATCCCGGGCAACGCCGAGTATATCAGCTAGTACTACTCTAAGTCTGCAGTTTCACATTTGCAGGGAATCATGTATTTCCCTCGTGTCCCATTTCTAAAAAAGGGACAAACTATTCCCCCTGGCAAATCTCAGTTTTATGAAGTCTCAGTGTGCTTTCTCTCATTCAGTTTTCCTGCTCTCTCTTCTACACTTCTCGTTTTCTCTCTCCATGGATACTCGCTGCTTCCTTCTTCCTACTCTTTCTGTGATTTATATTTGTGTCCATCTCGCCTTTTCCTGCGGTCTCATTATTGTAGGTCATTCTCACTGATTTGAATAAACTGATAGTGCTGCGGTGGTGAGCGGTGGCTTCATTTCCTCGGCATTGTGTTACATTGTATGCACCTTTGGCTGCCAAAGGATGAAAGAAGTCCGAACATTTTCCTAATCTTTTAAAAAGGTTTAATACAACCAGGAGACCATAAACTAAAACTAACCCTATATCCCCCCCCCCCCCCCAGCCCCTGCCGCCAACTCCAAATGTGTAAACTATTGACCCGTGATATGTTATTGCTTTTCTAAGGAAATGACAAATTCCATTAATATGTTGAAATATAGAAGGTATTAGCAATGCCAATACATCTTTTTAAGATTGTGGTTATTTTATCTGAGTTTTGAGTGACAGACCCAAGTGAGCCTGTGGATCCTTTTTGTCCTTCCATATGTTGTTTTTTTCCCCCCATTTGTTCTAAAATGTTATTACTCTCAGCTTAGCTGGAATTTAATATTAGATCCAAGAGAACAGCCACCTACATCCAATGTTTATTGCCTCTGCCCATGCTGTAAGGTATGACATTAAATCTGACTGCCTTACCTGCGATGATAGCTGCATCTGTTCCACTGCTGGTGCCTTCTGCAGCTGTGAATAGATCAGAACATTAGATCAGTTACTTAACCTCTTAAACTATACATCTTTGGGTGTAAAATACATCTGGGCTGCTTTGCTGCCGATGGATCAACTGGGCATTATAGAGCATTATTTTGCTGGTGCCTTTAGCAGCCAATGGGTTAATCCTCAAAGATATAAAAAAACAAAACCCCTCTTCTTGTATTTATCCAAGTGTCCTGGCTGTAAAACTGGGACAACGAGGGGGTAAAGAAAAGTGTGTGACAAATAGCAGAAATCCCATTACTTTCTGTCGAACTTTTTTCTTTGAACAATGATTTGCTCTCTTCTTGCACCTCTGTTTCCCGGCAAATGGCTGCTTTGTGACAGACCCGCAAACTGCTAGTTTTAGGTTAAACTGCCAAACTTTGTCATTTTGAAGGTGTTTTAATATGAAAGGGATGTTCTATTTCCCTCTTGTGTCATCGATTTGGAGAGCAGGAGTTAGGGCTGCTGTTACTTCACATAGATTTTTCATGCATTTTTCCGTCTCTTGCTGCTTGTTCTTTTCCATTTGTTTTGTGCATCAAAATAAAACATCATTTCAAACCCAAAACAGTTGTACTGTATCAAGTGCGGGAGATCAGCGGCGTAACCAGCGTGTCGGTAAAACCTGCTATGTGGGGTTGGAGAGCCCATCAGGGCCTGACCGGTCGGTGCTAGAGGTTGGGCCTAACCTCCGGATCCGGCACGGAAATGCTGGGGCCTGGGGTGGGGGGGGGGGGGGAGGCGGGGTGAGGGGGGGTGTCTCACCCTGCGACCAAGTTCGGCAGGTGTGAAGACATATCTTAAAACACACCTCTTTAACTAAGCATATAAGTAGCTTCGTGGCAGGTACTATACATCGACCTTAACCCCTTGCAGATGCAATTACCAGAAAACCCTTCCAATGTCTTTATAAGTTCTCCCTATTTAATACTTAGATTGTAAGCTCTTTGGGGCAGGGACTCATTTTCTCATTTTTACTTTTATGTCTGAAGCGCTTACTCCCACTCTGTGTTATATTATTATGCCACATGTATTACTGCTGTGAAGTGCTATCTACATGGATGGCGCTATATAATATAAAGATATACATAAATACATGGTAAAATTCTAATTGGGGGGGGGGGTTGAGTGTGTGTGTGGGGGGGAGATGAGAGAGGAAGGGGGAGAGAGTGACAGAGAGGAGGGGGGAGAGAGACAGGAGCGATTGTGAGTGGGAATGAGAGGAGGGGGCAGAGTGAGAGAGATGAGGTGTAAAAGGGAGTAAGTGTGAGAAAGAGGGGGTGCTGTGAAATAGATGGGGAGGGAGAGGGGGTAGAAATAGAGGACGGTGAGAGAGTGAGTTTTGTGAGAGGGAGGCAGGGAGTGTAAGGGAAAGAGAGGGGGTCTCACAAGGTTACAGCGATGGAAACGAGATGTATTTAGCGGTTTTTATTTGCAAGGCCCTTTAAAAATGTTTGCAGGGGGCACCAAAAAATGTAGTTACGCCTGTGACAGCTGAATAAGAAAGCTGTTGTGTCTGACACAGACAGGACGGTAAATTAATGATGCACCACATGATGTTAATAGAGTCAGCTTGAATCAAAGATGAGCGCAGAACGTACAGCTGCTCCCCGGGAAAAGCAGCAGTCCTCCCCAGAATACGTTTTTCTTTCACCTCACCCAGAAGTTGATCTCTTTCCCCCCAAACCTCTGCGAACCCCCAGGACCAGAAATATTTGTAATTGTTTAGGTGCTGGTTCTGACACAAAACAAAAAATTACAAATATGAGGGTGATGAGTAGAAGGTTGCAATGTCATCTCTTGAGGATTTTGTAACTTCCTATTGGTCTGGCAGAGCGAGCCTGAGCACGCAGCCATTGTATGTAAGCCCAATGGACACAAACCTACTTGTCACTTGGAAACCGGTGGTCAAGGGACCCACAGATTCAGGGAAGCAGAAAAATGTAAAATACAGCGACCAGGCGTGACGGGCACACAAAAAGCTCACGATCTGTTGCTCATTGGCAGCAGGACAAACTCCAGATTATTTTTCCCTTCTAGGATAAATTGCCCAGAACACGCGGTGCCATGAAATGTACCAGTGTCTAGTGGATGCACATTGATGAATTTGGTAGCACTGCAGGAAATGATGGGATTTCCTGGGCAGTTTATCTTTGGGATCGGGAAGGGACTGAAATCCTCACCCCACCTACTGCTTCTGTTTGTCAGCCTGTCCTGCGCCTTTCAAATTCTTTTATATTTCACAGGCGCTGAAGCATCCTCTCTCCTGCCTCTTGCTCTGCATGACTTGAGATATACTGTCAAACTATTTATGAGCTTGTGCTGAGAGCGGTTATATGTCAAGAGCAGACTATCCCTCTCACAAAATGTGGCCCTACTATTTATATACAATATATAAGATTGGAGTGGGTGTTTCTGCGAACGTATTAAACTGTTCTATGCAAAAGAGTAAAATAAGCCGGCAAATTAAAAGCTACAATAAATGGGTCTTTAATAGCTCAATGTTTCGACTTCCAAATGGAGCTTTTATCAAGCGCTCCATTGGGAAGTCGAAACGTTTAGATACATTTATTGTACACTTTGGTGTGTCGGCTTTTTTTTTTACACATTCACATATATACATATGCACAAAGACACACACACACACACACACATATATATCAAATGGAAATATCACTGTGTGCTCATTTGCATGTCTTACACAGGTCTGCAACCCTGCCTTATCACCTAGAATACAGTGCTTCCACTGCAGCAAGGGATTCTGGGAAATTACATGCAAATGAGCACACAGTGCCACCTTTTGCTTCAAATCAATTTTGACATAGACCCCTATAAGCTTATACTTGCTGCATTGCTTAGCTTTTCAGCACAGCCTGGGTTAAGATGCATAGCCAGTAACCCTACCCACAGACAGCTGTTTCGACCTTTTAGGTCTCATGAGTGTGGTTATACAGTACCGGCTTTGCAATTTGAAGCTTGGATAGGTATACACCACACATTAGATAAATTATGGTGGGTAAAAATAAAGTGACAAAAAACCCTCCACTGTATATTCTTAAAGATCAATGCAAAATTAAGTGCAAAATTAAGTGCAAAATAAAATGACTGTGTTATACATATTTTCTCTAGGAATCAGGTGCCACCTGTAATTTAGTATTTGTGACACTGAAAAAATTAGAGGCGGCAGTGCGCAAAAAATATTTTCTTATCTCATGGAACCTGCTAAATGAAAAATGTAGCATTTTTATACCTTTAAAGATTCCATAAGACCCCTCCTGGCGTCATAGAAGTCTCAAAGTACTATTAGAATTATTCACCTTTAATTCATACTTTTTCTTACAAAATTGTACAACGTACCATTTAAAAATTAACCAGCAAAATCAATATGGCAAGTCAAGTATCATTGTACCTTTAACTAGATTCATTGTCGATTGTAATACAGAGTACACTATAATTGTACAATTAAAGAAGACAATGTGGCTACAAAACTCTGAACACTGATTTCAACTTTGAAGAACTCTCATGTTTGTCTTTCTGCAGTGTTTAGGACTAATAATATTCTCGTTAATTGGCATACGATGTATGCCCCTTTGGCGATCAATGGATTGAAGAAGCTTTTTACATTGATCAATGCAGCCAGGAGATCCAAGTAGGACTATCCCAACACCCCCATCTCCTGACTTCAAATGTATAAACGTTTGACCGATACAAATCGTCCTGGGACATCTTATTGCTTAAGGAAATGACAAACTCAATGAAAAAGTTTAAATATAAAAGGACGCCAAGTCCTTTTTTATAATTTTAATGATCTTGTTTAGTCCCCCCCAAAAAGTATCACAACTTTCAAGAAGTCTACACTTATCCAGGCCCAACATGCCTACAAGAACTTAAAACTACTGTAGAAAGGGGGGGGGGGGTGATAGACAGCACTCTGACACAATGACTCAGCAAGGTTGCAGGGTGCACGGAACAGGAAGGGACCCTAATTCCCTTCAGAAGTACTAACAAACCAAAAGATAGTACTAGCACTCTCTGTCTCACAGCTACAGATATAAGCGAATACCAGTGTAGGGAATATGAATAATTTAATTACACTAATAATAAACTGAAAATATAGCAACAATAGCCAATACGCCAATGCAAGAATAAATATCACCATAGAGCAAAAATAAAAGGGGGTGGAGGGGAAAGAAGAAGAAGGGGAAAAAACATGAAACAAAAGGAAAAAATCACAATAATGGAAAAAGGAAAGCAAACTAGGGGGGGCGACGTTTCGAGGGGTGACCTCTTCATCTGGCCCATTCCCCCTGGTCCCAAAGGGTCCCAGAGGTACTTCCCTAAGCCTTCCCTCCCCACTGTCAAATAATCCCACACTCAGCTAAAGATATAAATCAAAAGTCCTATAGAGGGCAAATCACATAAGTAGACACCAGATATCAAACAATAAATGTGAATACATGAATATTGTGAAAGACAAAGTATATATGTAGATATCAGATGTCAGACAGTAAACAAGTAGAAGCAAACCCTCTATCAACAGCTCCTAGTGCCCTGTGGATTGCTTGCAGATGCCAGATGCCAGATGAAGAGGTCACCCCTCGAAACGTCGCCCCCCTTGTTTGCTTTCCTTTTTCCATTATTGTGATTTTTTCCTTTTGTTTCATGTTTTTTCCCCTTCTCCTTCTTTCCCCTCCACCCCCTTTTATTTTTGCTCTATGGTGATATTTATTCGTGCATTGGCGTTTATTATTAGTGTTATTAAATTATTCATATTCCCTACACTGGTATTCACTTATATCTGTAGCTGTGAGACAGAGAATGATGGTACTATCTTTTGGTTTGTTAAAACTACTGTACTTTTAACTACAATCTTATCATGTATATTGGAGGTTATACAGTATATTGTCCTGGAACAGGATTATGTGTTTTCTCTGCTCTCAAGCTGCCAGCACTCCCCAGTGTAAATTGTAACACTGTTGATACAAATGTTGCTAACCTTTGTGGTTTGGCAGCTAGTTGCCTTGGCAACACCCCTCTTTTTCCAGTAACATGGTTTGCCCATACTCCCCTGTTATGTTTATTAAAAATGTATAGTCCTGACTATATCCTGTTTGTACCGACAGCCATACTTCCTTTTGGAGCCAGCAGTCTGTGAGTACCCATCCTTTTACTGCCTCTCCCAGAACAAATCATTGATATTTTAGCTTCCCCTTATAAGTGCCACCCCCAAGTTATTTTTATGTTCCTGTATACTCTTCCAATAAAGCTGCAGAAAATAGAAAGACTCTGTGTGCATTTAAAGGGGACGAGTTAACCTGCCTAACCCTACTCCTTTGTTACAGGGAGCTTGATGGCCAGAACATGTATGAAAGCGTCAAGAATAAAAAACAGGATAGGACAGCAACTGATGTACTACAAAAAAATGTCATTGCTTCCAATGGGACTCTTTTCTAAAATAGCCTTCGTTGTTGTAAAGATTGGGAACACAGAAGAATAATATGTGCATGCCATATATATAATTTATTTTCACCAACCATACACAAAAACGTTTCAAGAGAGAAGCTACGCTCAAGACCGTGGGTGCCAGAGGAAGCAGGCCAAAAACATGAATAACTTGTTTTCTTCTCAGTACCAAAATAGCAGTGTGATGAGCAAATTGCCATTTTTTGGGCTCAGACTAATCTGTGGGTGGCAAGTGATTGACAACATCTGCCTGTACGTGGAATATGAGCTGGTATACTAAAATGGTTTTAAAGAGATTAGAAACAATTCTTACCTTTGAGCAAGTGAATTATATTACTGTATTAAAAACCTTGTGATTCACACTCATTATATTGTTAATGAACTTTTGATGGTGTAATTAATCACGATGAATGAAGATCCTTCTTTAATAAAACGATGCAAAAATGTCTGGTTTTTCATTCATAAAGTAGCCTAACCTTCTGGTCAATGGTAAATTAGCAGTCACAGTCTAGAGTTATTAAAAGAATAAACTTCTTGCCCTGCTGTTGGCAATATGATAACATGTTTCATTACATATTCTTTAGAACAGGGGTGCTCAACTCCAGTCCTCAAGAACCCCCACCCCCAACAGATCAGGTTTTAAGGATATCCGTGCTTCAGCACAGGTGGCTCAATTAGTGGCTCAGTAAAAGACCGAGCCACCTGTGCTGAAGCTGAGATATCCTCAAACCCTGACCTGTTGGGGGGTCTTGGGGACTGGACTTAGGCACCCCTGCTTTAGAGCTGACCTTTGTGAAATAATTTGGTATTTTGGCCACACCCTGGCTGTTATTTTCATTGTCAACATTTATTACCCAACAATTGTCTCACATGGACATTTACGCGATGGGCAGAGGTGTAAAAATATCACTGCAAAAAAAGGTCAGAGTTTGCCAAAAAGATGGTGTCTTGCCATACACAATCTGCAATATTTTCATTCACCTTTGCGGAGGAAGTGTGTGGGCACATCCACTGTCTGTGCCTCTGTGTTGTACAGTACCCAAAGATGTACTTCAAATGATTGTATTTGTCGTGGTGAAAGATTTGTAATAATGAACAATAAGATAATAAAAAATGCACAAATGCGCACCAGGGATTAGTGGAAGGTAATTTATTAGAAATACACAAAAACTGAGGGGATCCAACCCCACCTCAGAACAGCTGTGCAGCTGAATGGCTAAGTACTACCAAGGAGAACACCTAATGGTGACAAAACCCTAAGCTGCACAGTATACAAATACAGTAAAATTTATATAAAAAACATGAAAGAAAAAAACAAACATGAAAACAACTATCAACAGATTTGTATAGAAACCGCCATAGGGTTGGGTACTGGCAAGGGGAAACGGACACTCACACTGAGACAGGTCATCCTGCGCGTGTATGCTGGTAAGCTGAGACGGAGCCTGCAGGAGACAGCAGCGGTTTTATCCATCTCCGCGGTGCCGAGATCCGGATCCTGTGCAGACACCGCGAGTCTGCTGACTGTCTCAGTGTGAGTGTCCGTTTCCCCTTGCCAGTGCCCAACCCTATGGCGGTTTCTATACAAATCTGTTGATAGGTTGTTTTCATGTTTGTTTTTTTCTTTCATGTTTTTTATATAAATTTTACTGTATTTGTATACTGTGCAGCTTAGGGTTTAGTCACCATTAGGTGTTCTCCTTTTTTAGTACTTAGCCGTTCAGCTGCACAGCTGTTCTGAGGTGGGGTTGGATCCCCTCAGTTTTTGTGTATTTTTAATAAATTACCTTCCACTAATCCCTGGTGCGCATTTGTGCATTTTTTATTATCTTGTTTTTCAGGGTGCCTTCCCCCCTTTCTAAGGGGGGTTCACCTAGATTTGAGAGTTTCTGGGGAGACGCTTTATGTACATGCTGCAAAGGGATCATCCACACCATCATACAGCACGAGCACTGAATATCCTGTTTTTTCTACCTTTAATGAACAATAACTCTAATAAATATTAAATATAGTTAAGTCACACGGGTTATTTCCGGGCCCCGGTGGAAGGATTGCGTAGTGCAGACTGCCTCTTGCAATGCTTCTATCGTCTCTCATCACTGCTGCTGCTCTAACGTATATTCACACCATGGTCTTACTTCAAAGACTTCCCTGTCAGATCTGCCCTAGTAGGAGGCTTTCATTGCACAATCCTGCCAGGGAAGTCTCTCCGGCATATATGTATAGCCGGGGCCCCCCTGGCTCCCTGTGTGTCCCCTTACCTTTCCATAGGGGTATAGGACTGCAGGTTTCAGCAGCCTCAGGGGCTGCAGGACGCGTTGCCAGGCAACCAATAGGGCTGAGAGATGTACTGTATGGCACTTAGAATTCTGACAGTTGGGATTCTGACAGTTAAGGGGACTGTGAGTTGGGGCCAGGGCAGACAAGGGGAAGGGAGGGGAAGGGAGGGGAAGGTAGGGGAAGGGAGGGGAAGGGAGGGTCTGAGTGTCAGTGGCACTGAGACTAGGCCAGAGATTCCCCATAGGTCCCAGATATGCTCCACTCACGTGTAGCTTGTGGCTGCTGCAGGGAAAGCCCATTAGATAGGGATGCTTCCCCATTTAATATAGTGTCAGGGACACAGTTAAGACGCCGTGTGGTGATCGCAGTCTGTGGTCTGGGATCAGACCACCGCTGTGCTATCAAAGACTCTTAAAGGTGAGACCCTCCTATCGGAGTCCACCCAACACAGAGGCGGACGCCATCGCGGAGGGCCACGTCGCTGGATCAGACAGATCCTCATTTCTAAGTCGGCTGCACCGAGTACTGGAGTACTTGGCAGGTACCTCAACAAGTGCACCAACAGTTCATGGTATAGTGCTAGTCCCTACACTTTTGGGTGGGCTGGACACTGGGAAACGGACATCAGGGTATTGGTGCAAGCATCCGATATACTTTGGAACACTCACTGGTGATACTGGGCGGGGTGCTCATTATACTGGGAGGTGGTGTTATGTTATATGTGTTATCAGTAAAGGTTGTTATTATATACTGTGTGTTTACTATTACTATTGGTTCCTGTGAGGGGCTTCTCCCACTATGCCGGGATCCCTCGCAGGTGGAGGCACTGCACCGAGACGATTATAATACCACCCCAGGCTCCCCCGTGGTGGAGGCTTGGGTCTTCTGTGAGCCAACAAGTAACAGCAGTACCGGTAGTCTCTTCATTTAGGGGGAAAGAGGGCTACATATGTAATCCTCTTGCTTTTACAGTTCAGTGCCAGACAGAGCTGTTGTAACAATGGCCTCTTTCCCCTGTCCCTAGAGCCGACTTTATGATAGCACTGGTAACGTGCTGTTTGATCACTGGGAGACAGTGACCTATGTGAACCCTATTTTTTGCCACAGGAGTGGCCAGCAACGCAAAGCAAAGGACCAAAAAAAATGGGATTGTAAAAAGAAAGAAGTTGACGGAAAAGTTTGACATTTTGTTCACGCCGATCACTAATGGCATTTCTGTCACCCTTCACATGCAGTTGTACCACTGCTGGCATTCTTATTAAAGTCTTCTGTCGGTATCTGGTGCAAAAAACATCACTACTGATGGAGAGATCAAGGTCTTACCTGGTGGGCAAATCAGTAATGGAACTAGTCTTCCCTGGAATTTGGTTGGGGGCTGTGTGAAGAATAGTAATGAAGCCTTATAAGAGATGCCTGGCAGACTTTAGGGGAGAATATCTCTTGAACTGGGGTGGACCTTTCCACGTGCTGCTCTAACTATCCCAAGGGCATGTGGGCCGTAAACCTCATTCCTAATCGTACAAGTAAGAAAGGGATTCGGAACAGGAAGCAGGATCTCTCTGTATAATCCTGTACACATCCTCCAAGGCCAAAAGAGGACTATCATTACACACACTACTTCATTCATTACATACACTAAGAACACAACTGAAACTTGCCTTGGGCTACATTGTGTCCCCAGTCATATCCGGATGCCCCTGCTCATCAGGAAAATTCTCAGCCTAAACTATTTTTGTGTTTAGACTTTAGACAGCAAGAGATTGTTTTGTTCTCAATCAGGTGGAGGTCCTGTGACAGAGGTCCTGTGATGCTTCTGTAAAGCTCTTTCCTCATTTGGGACCAGCAGGAGCTCGAATTCTGGGCTCCATGCGGCAAAACTTGAAAAGGGAAAAGTTCTGAGCTGTAGTCTTTGGTCGGCCAGGCACAGAGAATGAATAGGACCTTTCATCCTGAATCCCAGTAGTCTACTTCTCCCCGGTTTAACCCTTTGCTATCCGATGGCTTAGGGTTACATTTGCCAATTTTCATTTGATGCACACAGCAAATATAATAGAACACACAATACATATTTCTAAGAAATGCACCCGGTCTCATTATAAGGCTGGGGAAAGACTTGGATGAGCGAGTCCTAAACGCTGCTATTTCTGGGCACTGGATGTGTTCACCTTCATTGTATTCACCAATTGGATGGCTCCAGGCAAGCGTTAGCTTCTCCATACATGCCTTTATTTACATGTGACTGCACTTCCTCAGGGGAAACTTTTTGATGAGACATCAGTAAATTCATCACACTCATATAGGTCTTCTATGTCTCAGAGCACCTAACCCTTTCTGGACTATGTTTTTTTAATACACATTTCTAGGCTAATTAGAACCTAACTGACAAAGTCCTGTGCAAAGTATAATAAATAATAACAATAAAGTACTGTATCTGTAAAAAGAAAAGAAAAAAACACACCAGCACAAAAAGGATAAAATGAGCAACAAAGAAGAAATATTTCACATTAATATCTCTCAAAGAAAGAAATACCTGAAGTCAAGGAAAAAAACCACATTAAAATTAAAATGTACCTTTAAATTCATTAGCTCACATTAATTTGAGCAATTAAAATCAGTACATTATGACATGCCGTGAAATGGTAGTAGTGAGTTTACAACAAACACATAGAGGCATTAAAGATGCCCCTTATCTTTATTTGGTAGGAGACTTAATGCACTCGCAGGGTACACTTCAAAGGCCAGCATTCTAACTCTTTCCCTCCCTTGTGCCTCCTGCTTGCTGCTGATAAACAGCTTAGCTCCTCCTCAGGATTTATCGCTGGTTGGAAATAAACTCCACCGTCCAAGATAGCAAACATCCTGCCTAATTCCTAATGCTGCAGTCACACTGCAGAGTCATGGCAGGAATCCTAGATCATTGGAGAAGAAGCTTGTTAGGTGCAAGATGCAAAAGGGTGAAAAGGAAAACTAATATAACCCCTTCAATGCCAGTTGCCGGCCTCTCTGGTAACAACGGGGTGAAGTATACAAAACATGATGCACGTGGTCACAGATTAATAAAGCCGTGTAATTTGATCAATTCTATTATTATGTGTGTGCTGCTCGACTCTCCCCCTTATGTATATTACAAACGCACGTACAGTATGTGAAGTAGAATCTCTGCAAAGAGAATGGATGCACAGAGGTTCAGGGACACAGGTGCAAAATGCCTTAGTGCCAATTTGGCATCAAACCAAACCGACCCTATGATACATAGAGATCCATTCTAGCAGTTTGGCAGCATGAACACTTTGATAGATATATAGTCCCTTTGTAAATCAAAATCTAGCTTGAGGAACTAGAGCCAGCGACCCATTAAAGTATACAAAAGGGGACAACTTTAAAAAAAAAATCAATTTGGCTGCCTACTGTCTGATGACCCTTTATTTTCTTTAAATGCCCTAAATGTAGAAATAAACGTTTCACAACTTATTCAACAGCCCCACAGCAACATGTCACACAATACTCCGAGCACGTCCAATACATTGATTTTCAGTATATGTTCCTTTTTGCTTCTACATATGTAAGATCACATTTTGAGTTAATACGCATATGGTTATAAAAAGAGCCCTGGTATCCTATGGGAAACGTCTCTTTTTATAGAGACACACGGTAAGAAATCACATCGTCTTGTCTGTTCCTTGCTCTTTTATTCTCAAACCTCTGGGCACGGTGCCCTCCAGGTCTCCGCCAGCTTTAATTGAATTTAGACTATTAATTTGATGAACTAATGGAATGAAAGACCCCTGGGATGTTCTATGCAATGAGCACACACTGCTCAACGAACAGAATCGCATCACGCTACAGATGCAAGCGTATGGACCACAATGCTACATACGACAATACAGTGGGCTAAGTCAGCCCTTGATGGAGCCACTGATTGAGCCACCTGTGCTGAAGCAGGGATATTTTAAAATCTGACCTGTTAGAGGCCCTTGAGGACTAGAGTTGGCCGCCCCTGCACTAGATATTCTCCCTCAAAACATATACATTAAATGGAGTTAATTATGAATTAGGTAACCTGACAAGACGGTAACAGCTGCTACAAAGCCTCCCACATGGCCAAATACATCAGTATGTTGTTAGACATGAAGTTCAGTGAAATGCAACTTGCTACATTGAGCCTAGTTAGGGTTTTGTTACAAGGGCAGTGTGGCATGCAATCCCTGCTCCTCAATCAGCTCTGAAATAGTTAAATATGCAACACCAAATCAACTATCTGTGTGCCGGAGGGGACCCGTGGTCAGAGGGCCCCCTCCGGCACTCGGGATCACATGACCACTCTCAGAAGTGGTCACTTGACCTCCCCGTCACTGATGATGGAAGAGGACGCGTCATCCCCCTTCTGTCCGCCATCCCTTCAGATCGCGTCCTGAACTCCATAGGAGCACAGGATGCAATTTCCCCTAAGACAACCAGCATTTTTTTGGAGGGGACATGGTTGCTACATTGAGGCATCTCGGGTGCCAGAGCCCATGACATAGTAGCTAGGTCCCAGGGTACTCAAAGGGTTAAAAAAAATAAGATAGCACCTGCAGGGGTGTCGGCTCCATTATCTCTATCATAACCGTTACTCAGATTGTGTTGCATATATAGTAGGGTGACCAGATATCCTGGTTAAGCTGGGGTAGTCCCATTTTGTAGGGCTGTCTCAACTTTTTGGGGTGCTGTCCCAGTTTTCTGCCCTTTCAGGCCGTGCATGTGCACGAGCAGCCGGCGAGTGCCGATTCCGCATGCATGACATTTGGCTCGGTTTTTTGCCTGGACAAATATGGTCACCCTAATATATAGGTACCGTAGAATGTGGTTAGGGATGGGCAAAAAACGGTCAAAATTAGTTTCCCAGAATTCTACGGATTATTTTGACAAAAATCGTTCCGCACAGATTGAGTACTAAAAATCCAACTACAATGAGAGAGAGAAGGAGACACAGACACAGACACAGACACAGACACAGACACAGACACAGAGACAGGCACAGGCACAGACACAGGCACAGGCACAGGCACAGAGAGAGACTTTTAATTTAGTAGTATCTCATGTATTTTAGCAGTCTCCAGTTGTACATATATCCCCTCAAACTTCCCTCTAAATAAATTAGGGAGACATGCCTGTGTGTGTCAGTCAAAGGAATTGCCCGAGGCGGCTCCAAAAATATATATGCAACTGGCGACTGCTAATTAAAATTAAAAATTTTGCGGAAGTACTTATTATTCTAAATGAGCAATATGGGTTTATTTTTATAAATTATTATTATTACAGGATTGAAGCAGGGGTCCCCGAAATGTAACCATGTTCATTTAATCTCCAGGCCCCCCCCCCCCGGCTTCCAGACATAATAACCTCTGTAGGGTGTGCCAGTATATCTATTCAGTTTAAATGTCCCTGTCACACGGGCCAATAAGAAACCGCATCGGATAACGTCACAGCTTCCTATTGGCCCGCGTGACGCGGGACATTTAAACACCACCATTATGTTAGGCACACCGTTTCTCTGACTGCAGAGATACTGGCACCCATTCCGGGGGTAACTCTCTGGAAGCAGGGTGCTCAGCTGATGCTCAGCTCCAAAGCCTCTCTGCTTCAATCATGTACTTAAAACCCCTACTGCAGCTTTAATTAGAGCTTCACAAAGCGGGAAAAGAAGTCTGAGGGGCATATTAGCAGCAGATATGTGCAACGTTCTCACGAGGGTGCGAACCCTGACCTTCACGGAAAGAGCCACGTCTGAGTCACAGTCTGCAAGCTATTCGCCAAGCATCAAGTCAATGTGCATCGCAGTCGTGTCTAATACAAGTCACAAGATGCTCCAAAACCGCAAGTTTTTTCCCCGGAAACTATAAATGGGGCACACGGCGTGTTTCACTCACGGTCTGGCAATATTTTGCTTCAAGCTTACTCATTTGATAACATTATTAGTCCTTTGAAGCTCAGCGAAATGTTAACATTTTGGGGGGAAACGCGTACAATTTGGTGAATGCCCATTTTGGCCTATTTTGCCCACATCATCTAATTAGCACTGCTAACCCATCATGGCCCAATAATTTGGTTTTATAGATTAGGGCTCTTTGATAAATCATGATCAGAATGCCAGAACAGAGCAGTGCAGCACAGAAGGGGTATTTGTGAGAGCAGGTAATAGGGCATTTGGATCATAAAACATATAGAGAGTAATGATATTTAACCTCTTCAATGCCCTACTGATGTTATGGGTAGAGATGGGCAATCTTCTTTGGTGGATTTGAATCTGCCCCGGATCGGCCGGTTCCTTTGGCCTGGGTATTTTCACAGATCAGTCCCAAAAAGTCAAATCCGTAATGGCGAATTAAATCTATCCCTATGTTTAAAAAAAAAAAAAAAATAGGTTTGATGCAGGGGTCTCCAAAGCTAAACCACGTTGATGTCAGCTCCCCGAGATACCTCCGTAGGGGTGGAGGTATCTCTCTTTCAGTTTAAATGTCCTGGTCACAGCTTCCTATTATTGGCCCACAGGAGAGGGACATTTAAACAGCAGAGAGATACCGGCACTCCCAACGGGGGGGGGGGGGGGGCGGGGAAGTATCTCAGGAAGCAGGGGGTATCCAGAGCTGAAATCAATGTGGTTCAGCTTCAGAGACCCCATGCTTCAAACCGATTAAAAAAAATAAAATCATTTTTTTAAATATTTTGGAATCAGGTTTTTAAAAATACTCTCCACTTCCGTTCCCTGTATCCAAGGTCTCATGGCGTCATGTTATCACTCCAGGAGAAGTCACATGATGCCGTCCCTGGCACTGAAAAGGTTAAAGGGTGGGTGGAGTATTAGCCTGCTTCAACATTTTGGGAAGCTCCTCAAAATAAAAAGAATATGATCATAAATGAAACTTGGATTTACTCCAATTTAAACATTGACGTTAACACAAAGCAGCAATTTGCAAACATATTTCACATAATTCTCAAAATAACTGAAAATAGCTAAAAAAAAAAATTTTTTTTACAAAGACCAACTACAATATGATAATAGACTTTAACGTACGTCTAGTTCAATGACTGATTTTATTGATATCCTGCCGCTAGCCTTGGATGTAAACATACCCGTATTGTAAGCAGCTGCTGTGTAAACAAGACAGTGCTCTGCCCTTCTTCTGCAAATGATTTCATGGGCTGGACAAACTCTCCAGCTTTCTAGAGCTTGTTTTATTTTTTAAACATAAGTGGATTTATGTTCAGAATCCAGTGAGTTGCAGATTTAGACAGGATACAGGAATATCCTGTTTGCATTAGTGGGGAGATTAACGGATAGGCCATTACAGGACAGATGGGAAGCTAATTGAGTATGATCAGACTTGCTTCTTAACATAATACAGTGTGTGGATGTATGCAGCCATAGCCCCAGGACGGTGTATATGGGGAGTGTGGGCAAAGCAAAGCACTCGGATAGTGGGATATATTCTTACATCAATCATTTTAGTCTGTGGGTGCACTAAATAAATTTATTTCCTAAGGTTGCTTCATTTATTAATACTGCACGAACATTTACAATGTGAGAGAACAAATGTATACGGCACTTCACGTTAAATCGCCTTGTTGGCAGAAGAAGGCGTTATTACCAGCTACACAAAAATGTGTGTCTTAGAGCTAAGCTGGCCAACTTCTATCCCCAAGGGCCACCAACAGGGCAGGTTGACAGAGCCACATGTGCTGAAGCAAGGATATCCTTAAAACCTGACCTGTTGGAGGCCCTTGAGGACTGGAGTTGGCCGCTCCTGCCTTAAAGGGAGCATGAAACCGCCAAATGCTCATTATTTTATCCCATAATCCGCTGACTAAAATGTTAAGAATAGGGCATTTTCAAGTAGACATCCCTGACAAAGGAAAAGGACATTTACACAACATTTGGTAACAAAGTTTACAATCTAATTGTCTTCCTTAAACAAATGTAACTATCCAGAGTGAAGAGACTTTGCTGCTTTTGTTTCAATTCAAACTAAAATTACAATTTATATTTTTTCTTAGGGCCTCTGATTGTTGAAGTTATTCCCAATCAGGTCTTTCCTCCCCCCTTTCTCCTCCGGGTCCTTATCAGACACAGATAAGGGGATGGGGACAGAGGGGCCTGTCTGTGCAAACTGTTGTTGAACACAGAGTAACATCGGACATAAAATCCCGTCCCGCTCACAGTCACCATGTGCCCAAGCTCATTGTAAAAATACTTATAGGTGTTGGATTACCATTAAGAAAAGCATCAATCCGCCAGATATAACCCCTAGATCAGGGGGGCTCAGCTCCAGTCCTCAAGCCCCCCCAACAGGTCAGGTTTTCAGGATATCCCAGCTTCAGCACAGGTGGCTCAATTAGTCCCTTTTTCAGCACAGCCACTGATTGAGCCACCTGTGCTGAAGCTGGGACATCCTGAAAACCTGACCTGTTGTGGGGGCTTAAGGACTGAGCCCCCCTGCACTAGATGTTCTCCAGCAGAGTGCCATGTTACCCTGGGGTGCTGCGACCCTCTTTTGAAAGAGATAGCTATGTCTACGGAAATTAAAGGGTTAAGATGCCCAATAACCAAAAATAACCTACCCGCCCACCAACCCAGTACTGCAACCCAGTACTGCATTGCTGGCCCCTCTAGCACTCAACGGGTTAAACACATGGTTCAAGTGCACTTTTTATGGGCCTGATAGTACATAATGCAACTACAATGGTTTTTTCCGTGTGCCAGTTCGGCCCGATCGCACTTTATACAATCAGGACCGATGTCTTCCAGATGCGCAGAACGTGACTTCTGCCTCCTCATGGAAGATCTCTCTTTGGTACCCATTCTCAGACCCAAATCCTTAGTGTTACTTTAAGCCAAACAGTTTCCCAACATCTGGCTCAGGTTGCGTGCAAACACACACACACACACACACACACACACACACACACACACACACACACACACACACACACACACACACACACACACACACACACACACACACACACACACACACACACACACACACACACACACACACACACACACACACAGTGTCACAGATATACACACACACACACACACACACACAATAATAATAGCATGTTTTTGTATAGCGCTGCTAGTTGTACATAGCGCTTTACAGAGACGTTTTGCAGGCACAGGTCCCTGCCCCGTGGAACTTACAATCTGTTTTTGGTGCCCGAGGCACAGGGAGATAAAGTGACTTGCCTAAATTCACAAGGGGACGACACCGGGAATTGAACCAGGTTCCCCTGCTTCAAACTCAGTGCCAGTCAGTTAACACCATCACACAGTGTTACACTGACACACACACAGAGTCACTCAGACACACACAATCAACACACACACACACACACACACACACACACACACACACACACACACACACACACACACACACACACACACACACACACACACACACACACACAATCAGACACACACACATAGTCACACAGGCACAGAATCACACACACACAAAGCGAGGCAGCCACATTGCTGCCTGATTCTCAGAATCCTCTGAGTAATTTTGGAATATCCCCCATTTCCTTATTTGTGCTGGTCACCTCTGTGTAAACTTGTCACTTTTTTTTGAAGGTTTAACCCTTTGAGTGTTCCCACTCATAAGGTCTGGCACTCCAGGGGTTACTTCATGGGTCATGTTCTAAGGGAGACCACCCAACGGGAATGGCAGGGGAGGGCTAACCTATAGTGACCCCGCAACGAGGAGCGGTCACATGATCACTATGCGCCGTGCCCCCCAGGCACTCAAAGGGTTAATCTATACATATGCACAAAGTATTATTAGAGGCATCTAAGTGAAACTCAATTATTATTATTGAGTTGCTAGCGATGCATTGCAACATCGGCACCAAAGAGGTTAATAATTGTAGTAACTCACTTAGATTTGCAATAAAGTTGGCATTGCACAGCACTCCAGCACAACAGCGGTTAATAATTCTATGCTGCATCCACACCCATTGTACTGCGCTGCAGCATATGCTGGCGATATGTTACAAAAAAGGCTAATCATTTCAAAATTCATACATGGGGATAATAGCGCTAGAGGCATTGCCATTCTCTCTCCAGCACTCAAGTGGTTAACTGAAGTAGCCCACGTGAGCTTTCTCCGCAAGGCATGCCCGGGTCCGGCGGTACCGAAGGGTTAACGCACGAGTCTTTCCTGCGCCTTTTCATTGACCAAAACTGGAATGAAAGTCTTGGCAGGCAGCCGGCTTCCCCCGGCGCAAAACCAGAGCGAAGTCGTTACTCACGTGGAGGCGTGGTACTCAGGCTGGGGGAAGACATGCTGCGGGTTCTACAGGACCTGTGTTATACGCAGCGGACTCCCCCCGTGGCTCCGGCTGGAAAAGTGGGACCGAGTTTGTGGAAGGAGCCAGGAGAACGGAGCTCTCTGGTTGCAAAACACTCCTCGTCTGCCTTGTGACCCTCTCCAAACTGGGAGAGGAAACAGCACATATGTCACACGCAGTACTGGATCATACGAGGAGGGGAGGGGCTCAGCTTTACAGATAACAGGAACTGTGTTTTTTTTAACGTGTGCTCTGTTATCAGTGGTGCTGTGTTGGATTTCGAGAGAAAAAAACACCACTTTCTTTAAAGAGGCATTTCAAGCGGCATTTAAAAAAAATATGCATCTTTTTTTGCTGTAATATATGCAGACTTTGATTACCTTTATTGAAATGAATTGCCGAAGCTGATGATTGGTTCGTTCTCCCGTATTAGATTGGCAAAGTACCTGTTTCCCTAGGGTTCACTAAATGGCTGCCTTTCAGTTTTAATCAATCCTTCCGTCAGTGTAATTCAGCAGCTACAATGTATTCTAAAATTATTAAGGTAACATTATCTATTGTTACAGTTTTCAGCTCAAACTGCTGGGAATATTGGCAACACATTATCACAAACAGGAAAGTGTTGCAAAGATCTTGCCCTTCTGGGGAAGTGTGTTAAAATACTGTATGCTGTTGAAATCTACGGATGCTTAGTATGTTAAAACTCATTAAAAATGGTAATAAGACTTGAATTACATTTTTTTTAGTAAAGTATTATCTAATACTACTGATTTATAAAAAATAAAAAATCAGTTGAATATTTTATGTATGTCCCCATTAAAGAAGCACTTCTGGGGACCCTTTTAAAAAATAGGAATGAAGCAGGGGGTCTCCGGAGTTGAGCTTCATTCATTTCAGCTTCGGGCACCCCCTGCTTCCTGAGATACTTAACTGCGTACGGGGTGCTGATATCTCTGCGCAGTTTAAATGTCCTGCATCCCGTGAGCCATAGGAAGCCGTCAGGGATGATGTCACGGCTTCCTATTGGCCCAAAGGACATGGGACATTTAAAGCTGCCATATTGATAGCTCTGACCAGCCCCTTCTGGGCTGCTACCCGCACCCCCTTCTGATGTAGCAGGGGGTCCCCGGAGCTGAAATGAATGAGGTTCAACTCCAGAGACACCTGTTTCAAATGTGTATTTTTTTTTAAATCCACACAAAAACAAAGTGTCCCCAGGAATGCCTCTTTCTGACCCATCGCGTCTGTCTGTACTATGTGCGAGCAAGATGGAAGCAATATGTGTCATATAAAAGCAGCGAGACGTCTCTCTGAAGCAGATTGCCCATTTCCTGGGAATGGGGAACTCTTCATTTGTTAATAAAAAATAAAAAAAGAAGTGGTAATCTAGGTTTATTATGACAAAAGAATCCCTCGTGCAATCCCACCAGTCACCCTTTATGGAAAGTGAACAGCTGAGTCACTTTTTGTTAACCCCTTTACTGCCACAGTGACTTGAATTTTTTTTTTTACTGGACATAATTACAATAAAAATGTTCCAGTAAAGTTGATGCATCTGCTGATGTCTGTCAGAGGGGGCTAATTCTACTGATACATTGTTTTATATATTTATTTATTTGTGGGTCTTCCCCCTTTAAGGCCTTGTTCAGGGTGCAGGCTTCGGAGGGCGGGCGTGCTGCCGTGCGAGCTGCCGTGGGACACAAAGTATTCAAATTGAATACTGGTTGTCAGGGTAGCAGCTGCCCTGTCTCCGAAGCCAGGAGTTGACGCTGGCTACAGTTTCACTAAACAAAAAAATAGTTTTTTGATGCTGCAGCAGCGTCACTGGGACCTCGGCAGCCAATGAAATCATTCTTGAGAATGATTTCAAGACTGCAGCCTCGATCCCTAACCTCACGTCTGTAGCCCCGCCCCCTCCCCGCCTCCTGAAAACGTCTGCTGGGGATGAACACTCATCGCCCAGCAGACTGCCGCCCTCCCTCCAACTCCTGTCTCTGGCACCCTGAACGAGGCCTAAGGCTGCAGCCCCTCCCCCCCCCCAGAATCTATATACACATACAACAAAAAAGCTTTGATCACCATGGGCTGCTGCTTTAACCCTTTGAGTACCTTGGGATGTATCTGCTATATCATGGGTTGTGGCTCCTCCCCTTCTGTCATCAGTGACGGACAGCAATCTCGTGATCGCGAGTGTCGGAGGGACCAGAGTCCTACGACCCCACGGCCTCATCTGGCACTCAAAAGGTTAATGCAGGGGTTCTTAATTCCAGCCCTCAAGACCCTCCCCCACCCCCCCCTCCACCCTCACCCCCCACAGGTCAGTTTTACAGGAAATCCCCGCTTCAGCACAGGTGACTCAATCAGTGGTTCAGTCAAAGACTGAGCCACCTGTGCTGAAGCTGGGATATCCTGAAAAGCTGACCTGTGGGGGGAGGAGAGGAGGGTCTTGGGAGAACCCCTGGGTTTATGTAAAACTTTTTGTCAGCTTGAGAACGTGGCCACAAATGTAACAAGCTGAGCAATATCCTCACAGAGAAGCAGAGAGCTACATTAGGCCTGTGTGGGACACAGAGGAGACACAGAGGGAGGGCTTGTCTGCTGTGTTGTATTTGGAGTCAGTATTTTGGGAACTGTAGCCTGAAACAGTTGGTGTTTTAAGTGACTTAATCCTCCCTAGAGATGCTATTAATACATGAACCTATCCAGAGAGCAGCTGCAGTCCTGCTCCAAGATGTGGTCGATCCGGGTGGAATCAGGTCTTCTAGATGTTGAAATAAATCAGGCTTACTTTTTTCCCCTTCTTATAGTAAGGTGTATACGACTGTGCTACATGTAATTCTGAAAGCTGATAATCTTTTATGAAACGATTTTAACTCAATAGTTGGAACTACAGTAATGTTTTCAAGGTCAAAATGTAAGGTGTAGACTGTAAAATTGTGTTTAATATCTGCCTCTGGCATTTGGTGGCTAGGAATCGCCCCACACTGTAAATAACAGTATCCAAGCAGCTGCTTTGAGGTACAGAATAAGAACAGACAGGAATAACACAGCTTTAGAACTGAAATAAACATTGGTTCCTCTGAAAAGTTTACTACCGTTCGTAAAAAAATGTTTCATGGCATCTCATCTAATATTCTGCTGCTGTAAAGACAAAGTGAACGAAGAACAGTGGCATATCAATGTTTGTGAAGTGACTGTAAAACCTCTGTTCTTTTAATGTAACCATGTATTGTTATAACTGTGCCCAGGACATACAGTACTTGAGAGGTTACTCTCAATGCATTACTTCCTGGTAAAACATTTTATGAATAAATATTTACCAGGCTCAATAGAGCTGACTGACACCATTAAAATATTTGAAAGTGACAGTCTGGGACACATGGGTGACTTACTTGGAACAAAATCCAACCTAACTCCCGTCAGTAGTGTCTATTGATTGACACACGCTCTGTAACGCTGTGAATTTAGATACAGCTATGTAAGTAGTCTTGTATGCTTCCTGTGTGGAGGCTATATGGATGTAACCCCCTCCCTCATACCCCCTGTTTCTGTTTTCTGTACCCCCTCTGCCCCCTCCCTCCATGCCCCTATAATTTGTAAAACCAATAAAATACAAGTTAAAAAAAATAATAATAATAATAATAAAAATATATATATATATATATATTTGTAAGTATTGTACATGATTTTTAAATTGTTTACATTTGACATGCTAAACAAATGCTTTGGAGGTTTTTTATTATTATTATTATTGTTTATCTTTTTGTGGTGAGACTGTTTGTCAGTCGTCAAAAGTGGAGGTGGAATATTGTCTTTGTTTTGTTCATTGTTCATATAGTAATTGTAAGGTCAGACATACTGTATCATCAGTAGATGGTTTGTGTAAATGCTGCAGAACCGATAAAATAATATTGCTACTTTAAAGGTAATTGAGTCTAAGAAAAAAACAAGGCAAGGTACTGCACACCCAAAAACATTATCAAAAACACTACAGTATCAATACAAAAAGTAATAGAGAGAGGTTACCGGTTAGTTACCAGGTGATTACCGTGATGAACGCCCTTAGAGGCTCAAACGCTGGTCGATGCTATGTAAAATAAATTTTCTTTTGGATCAAATATTCAAATAGAGTGCCTGGAGATTCATCAACAGTGGTAAGTTATTTAAAAACCTGTGTTTTGACCTTTTATTGGTTCCACCCCCACTTTAATTAGAAATCATAAAAAACAGCCATGTGTACATAGAGTTACATAGCTCATAGTTAGTAGATGTGGTTAAAAAAAGACATGTCCATTGAGTTTAACCCATGTGAAATTTAGTCAACTGAGAAACGTATCCTATATTTGTACTTATATTGATCCAGAGAAAGAAAAAGAAAGAAAAAAACCCAGTGACATATTATCCAATGCTGGCTCACAAAAAGAATAATACATTCCTTCCTGACTCCTGCAATGACAATCAGATTTCTCCTTGGATCAAAACCCTTCCAATGTTTACTTATATGGTGTATTCTTATGTGCCGTTACTTTTTAAAACTATGCCTAACCTTTTCTAAAGATACTGTATTTATATCTGCCACCACAGTCTCCATCGGTAGTAAATCCCACATTGTAACTGCCTTTACTGTACAGAAAGAAGCATTTCCTTTGTTTCTGCAAAATCTCCTTTCCTCTAATCTCGGGGGACGCCCCTGTGTTATTTGTACTGTCCTTGTACTTTACTTTGATGAAAAGTTAATTTGAAAGCTCTGTGTATTGACCTTCAATATATTTGTAAACAAACCTAATTAGGATCGCCTTTCCTCATAATTCATACCTTCCATCCCCTTTATTAATTTGGTGGCTCTCGTCTGCACTTTTTCCAATATCATAATGTATGTTTTATGGAGCGGTTCCAAAAACTATACTTCATATTCCAGTTGTGGTCTTACTAAGGATTTATGCAGTGGCAAAATATATCCATACCCTGTTTTATGCAAGATAATATCCTCTTAGCCTTCGCGTCTACTGCCTGACCTTGAGCACTACAGCTAAGTATCTGTCTACAGAGATCCACAAGTATCTCCATATTACAAGAATAGAGCATAAAAGAAGAGAATAATAACTGCAGAAAGCATATAAACTCAAATCCCCATAAAAAAACAGTATGTTAAAAATGACTGAAGCATTAACCCCTTTAAATGTGCATTTTCCCATATTTTGTTCTAACATACATATGTTTATTGATGTATCCTTTTAATAAAGCTTTTTATGATATCTGCTCATATGCTTTCCTATGAACGAACTGAATAGCACTGTGGTGATATGAGACCTGTAAATAAATACTACAGTAACTTTATTTCTAATAAAAAAAAATGCAAAATCAAATAAAAAATGAATATTTTAACGTGCCTTAACTTTGTGTTTTCTTCCTTCTATAAACAAACCAAATAGTCTGCTCTATTAACACTTTATTTTCAGTGATTCTCTCTTATTAGAAGCCCATCACACATTAATTTTGAGATGCACAAATGTCTCCAAAAGTGTTGACTAATTTTCTTAAATGCTGCCAAATACATGTTACTGTAAAGTGAGCAAAAATAGGACATTTTCGCCGTTGCATATTTGGGTTTACATAAGTAAATGGCCCCTCTGCTAATTAGGACTCTGACTCTCTACTCACCTCCTCTCGCTCTCTTCTCTAGCAAAAGCATCTTACACCCAATTGCCCTCCCCACTACGCATTCCCTCCACCCTATGTAACACCCCCTGCCCCCCCAAACCTTAATGGAATCAGCTGTCAGGCTGGACTATATTCCATACGCTGAATAGGGTTGTAATGTCGCTCACCAAAAGGTATCAAGGATATGTACATATAGATAGGGGTGCATACGGGAGATTAGTATAAGTAGACAGGGTGTAGGGTTGAGATAACCCAAAAGAAATCCTATTTGCACTCCCTTCTACTATAAATGGCTGGGAAGAATTCAATCCCTGGGTAAAAAACCCCATACACCATATGAAAGAAATATATATAAAAACAGTTTATTTAACACATATGCAAAGACTACTACAAATATTAAAAGAAACAGGGAGTGGGTGCAGGGAGTGGGTAGAGCAGTGTGTGGCACATTCCCTCAGGAAGGGACATAGATGTTAAGCCCTCTGTATACTATTGATGGTGGACTTACTACTAGTTCAACTGGTGTTTGTATTTCTGTGTTACATATCTTACACAGAGTGCATGATTGAATATATACTGCTAGTACCGTTGCAGATGACCGACAGGTTATACATACAATAATTACAGCTGTTGAATTACAGCGTATAATATATACCTACACTGCTCTACCCACTCCCTGCACCCACTCCCTGTTTCTTTTAATATTTGTAGTAGTCTTTGCATATGTGTTTAATAAAACTGTTTTTATATATATTTCTTTCATATGGTGTATGGGGTTTTTTACCCAGGGATTGAATTCTTCCCAGCCATTTATACTGTAGTGGAAGGGAGTGCAAATAGGATTTCTTTTGGGTTATCTCAACCCTACACCCTGTCTACTTGGACTATATTCCAACCTGAGCTTCACTGCATCCTACAATGAGCAGCCACTTCACCTTCTTGTTTCAACATTGTCCCTCATACCCTCTAGAGTGTCAGCTCCTAGGATCAGGGTACTTAAGCATCTCCGTCCTCCTTTGTATGTCACTCTGTTTATATAATACACATAGCTATACCCCCACTGTACCGCGCTGAGGAATATGTTGGCGCTTTTAAATAAACAATAATAATCATAATTAAAAAGCCCAATTTCAGGTTCTGGATTAAAAAAAGGCTTGGAAAATTTGGGGCACACGCGGGCCAATATCACCTGTTTTGTAAACTTCTAATATAAATTCTAATTGTGATCATGATCTGTTTCATACAATTTAATTCAGTATTAGTCGTCAAAGTCAACATTTTGGTTCTGGACACCCAAACCTCACTTTCCTGCGCCCCTGGGAATAAACGTCTGTGCCCTAACCCCTTCACTGCCACAGGAGCCTGGAGAAGCTCTGTTAACAACGGGGTTAATGGGGTGCAAGCTTACAGTGCTGTAGTATCAAATGAGCAAAAAGGAATATTCTACAGCTATTATCAAGTATAGGGTGGCATCAGGGGCAGAACTACTGTACCATTGGTGCAGCAGGGACAAGCATCAGGGCATCACAACCTTAAGGTGCCTACAGCGTGCTGAGGATGAAGTAGAAGGATTTGTCAGGCTCAGCGCTGCGTCTGGTTGACCCAAACATATCCTTGCACTGGGGGACACCCTTTCACTAGGTCCGCCTCTGGATAGCACGTAAGGGGCTGAGATATGACTAGAAACCTGCAGTGCACAGCCACCCTGGTTAGTTGGAGTGAGTGCAGCTCAGTGGGTACAGGAAGGGCTAGAGAATGGATAGGGCTGGCGCACGGCATTAGCAGAAGAGCCTGGAAATAGTTTATGGGGTTTGATTACAGCTCTTACCGAACAGGTGCAATGGATATTGCAGTGATGCCGGCCACGGATTTTACCGGGCTTGTAACAAGGGCCGTGCTGATGAACACCTCTCTCCACTCATGATGTTTAGCTAACTGTAACACTAGTAAAAAAACAAACAAAAAGGTCATGTTTCCTTGAACTAATGCTCTCAGAAGAAGATTAACTCCTTCGCCAACTAAAGGACCAAAAACCCACGAGTTCTCCAAAGGGGCCAGATCAGCAAACATTGAGGAGCAGACGGACCACGTGCTTTTAGCAATGCAATTTTAGATATATTTAAAGACTTACAACATATAATATTGCAACATTGTTCAAGCATTTATATCATCTGTTTCATGAATATTTACATTACCTCAAGTTACAAGTGAGTTTCAGTGTAAAAAACTGTACTTAACTGTCTAAGCAACTGGTGTGAAATTAGCAGACATTCTAAGTGTCCCATCCAGGCCCATCACTGGCTGAATTTGACCTGTGAGCCACCAGAAGAAGAACACTACAGTGAAACCTGGAAAAAAATGCATTCTTTAGATCTGTGAGTTAAACTGTTTTTCCCCCTGACTCCTCCCCAAATCGCAGCCTGACGCACCAGGAGAAGAATACCTGGATAAATTGACTTCTTTTAGAACCGGTCTAGGTGCCACTTTCTGGCAAAAAGTTACAAAGGTGTCGTCCCTTGGTGAATAGCAGCCACATTGTGAATATTCTCATTTCCTGCTGCACTGTCTGTATCCGCACAGTTCCTGAGAATGTCACATCACAGACTGGATATTAGTTCTATAAATCTCAGAAACACATCCTTTCTATTGTCTCACTAGCAAAATAACAATAAGTGTTATTGTCTTGTAGTCTGTTTTGTAAGTCATCATTACTGGAAATAATCTATTGTAATATTCTGTATGAGTATATTATTCACTTTTTTAATGGTATTGAGGCAATCTCTCCACTGACACACTGCCTCATGAATTCTCTCTCTGCTTTAATGTAACACGCTTTAATACATGATTCTGATATTTCTTTTTTTCTAAACTAATACTCAAGTTTTCATGTCAATAAGTTTATGGTGTGATAATTGCAATTTTAACATTTTGGGGATAATATGTTTCTAACTCTCTCTCATGATGGAAGGACTTTGTAGACATAAAGTGTTTAAAAAGGAATATAAATATGTTTTAAAAACAGGTACAACCTCATCTATACTGAGAAGCATCTAATGAATCTTGGACATTAACTAATCAGACGTGTACATCGTATCATACAGTTTGGGGAACTTTACCTTGACAACTTGATGTTTGTAAAAACGTTTAAACAAAATGTAAAGTGCATTGAAGAACGCTCATATTCGTCCATCTTTGAGTTATCACACAATGTTAACTATTACTGATAAGATTGTGGATGTTCTGTGAGTCGCCCTGGTTTTCAGCAACCTCAGGAGGTTGTTTATAAAAGTCTCCCGGATATTAAATGATCCTCATGGATTTCAATGGAATCACACTGATAAAAAAAAAACCAACATACTTTTCTACTAAAAGACCTACTGTATAGCACTCGGAGATCATGACAACGTGATTGCTTACATAGCAATCACATGGTTACTATGCACCATGCACTGACGTAATTGGAAGTGCAGGGCCCCCCTATTCCTCTCACTGCACCCAAAGAGAAGCCTCGACACATAGGGGATGGACTGCATGTGGCCCCTGGATGCATCACCTTTTTGTCCTCTTTCCCATTTATGGTGGAGGGAGGGGGTGGGATGAGGTTAAGGCTAAGCGGGAGTGGTTGGGCTGGGTCTGAGGATCTTCTTCCAGATGCCTACAAAGATAGACTTAGAGTTGGAGAGCCTCCTCTTTTCCCATGCCCAGGAGAACTCAGAACACCCTTCCTCCCCTCATTGTGAAATTGTTAGTGTTGTTTGACTGTTATTGCTTCATGTTTATGAGTTTGTTTTGATATTGTATATAAAAAAAAAATAAGAAAAAAAAAAGAGATGGATATTAAAAAAAAATATAATTTGGTACGTTGGTCCAGTTATATATATGGGCGCAGCTTTGGGGAATGTTTGGGGGGGTGTTAAGTTGGCAGCAGGGACTCTGATCATTGTTTGAGCTGGGTCTTGTTCTAAAGTGGGAAGGGAAGCCGTATCTGCTGGTTGGTGGGGGGCTCCTCAGGTGTGATTGGTGCCAGTGTTCTGGACGGCAACTGGCAGCAGTGGCTAGCCATGTTGGGGTACCATGGGACCAGATATTTGCTTAAGGACATGCTGGCATGTTGAGATGGGGGGGCACTTATGGTCTCCACTTGTTTTAAACAAAGTGGTATCAATAAAGTGGTGTCCCAATTTGATTTCCAATCTTGGCTACCATGTGTTCTTTTGGGGGTTATGTTTGGGAGGTAATGGAGATGGGCGACTGTGCAAAGGCTTCAAGGTCAAGGGGTTGACCTGACCTCCGCTAGAAATAGGGCACAACCCCCACGCGGTTCTCTGAACATCATGAGGGCTTCTAGTTTTTGTGAGGTTCATATGATCTCATAAGGGCACTTAAGGGGTAAAAATTATATTTATTGGTCCAGAACTTCTAAATCTCACTGATTTCAGTTCTCAGAGGTGGACATCTTTGAATGACTGCAGATAAACACTTTCATCCTATACAAATGTAATGCTCTTTAGGCCTGTATGTTAATCCACTTCAAATTTGTAAATCTCCACCTAAGTGCTTCAGACTTGATCCATTTTAACACCAGATAATGTTGTCTATAAAACGCACAGCTTGAGGGGTTTAACCACAAACCCATTATGGGATTGTCTGACGTCTGTAGAAAATCTATAAGATTAAAGGGGCAATTTATGACACACATCTTAAAAATAAAATAAAAAATATTGGTTGGTATCTGCATTTCACAAAACCTTTTAATGCAGTCTACTGGGATTCTTAGCTGTATTTATTGTGCTGTTGCACCTGCGACTTAGAATCACTATTCAGACGACTGCTTATTTCCCATACTAGATCAGCCATGATTAATGTCAGAGAAAGTACTTAACAATTTGCATACACTTATTCCTGTTCTTTGGAATGAGTCAAATCTTCAGTATTTTATGTTCTGGACATTTATACCCAAGGTGATTTTCAATAGGATTTGAAGAGAAAACTATTTACATGAAAACAAAGCCTCCTGCTGACACATAGAGAGAAAGGGCATGTATTTTATAAGTAGAACAAATTGACCTGGGGTTTTTTTTATGGTAGAAGGAAATAGTTGAAGGCGTAATCTGAGTTATTTTAAAACAAACACGGTCTTATAGGTCACCTTTAAAAGGCACATTTCCATTTTAGTTATTGTTTTGTGTGTAAACCTTTTGCTGCCAGAGGAGCATTTTGTCAATGAAAAGGTTAAGGTAGAAGAAGCTGAGAGCTTTACTACCACATCTGCCCTTTCAGAAGTGGTCGGGCAGAGAAGGAGTAAACACGCCCCTGGCAGAAAGGGCTGCCTATGCTAATTATTGTACACAGTTATTAATAAAAATAAAAACATTATTATCATCTATTTATAAGGCACCAACAAATTTCGTAGGGCAGTACAATAGGGTTGGAGGACAAAACCCCCCATAAAATAAACATTATTGAAAAGCCCATTTTTTAGTTTGGCCCTATTGCATTATGTTTGCTTTTTCTTTTATATCCATGATTTTGCGCTCCCCACAATACGAAGAATGTGTGAAAACGAAAATTCTTCAATATATATCTGAAATATTTTACCCAAATCTAATAACAGAGCAGCTGTAATGTCAGTGACACCCTTTGGCTGCCACCCTTGGGCAACTCAGGTTTTAAGTACAAGAGATTCAGAGGTAGAAGTGAAATCAGCAGCCCAGCACACAAACCCTCAGACATGCAGTTTATAAAGATGCTCATGGAAAACGCAGAAGGGCTATCAAAGTTTGCTAGTTGCAAAATCTGGGGGAAAAGCAATACATTTATCAGTGGGAAAAATCATACTGGGGCTCAATATATTGAAGTCTCACAATGGCAAAACTGGGGCAGAAACAACTTCAAATTTACCCGGAAAACATTCACACTGAAACCAATGAGATTTCCTTCTGTAAAACAAACAGGCAGATGCAGAAATTTTGCATCAGATTTACAACTGTGACAATTTGCTAAATTAATTCCAAAGTTTTTTTTTAACTTTCTTTGGATAAATCGGGTTGTTGTTTTTGTACCAGTTTTGCTGCTAGAAGAGTGTGATAAATAGCTTTTAGAATAACAATATTTGGGGCACATTACTTCCTCTCCCAGCATATATTTAACCTTGTGGCAACTAATTAAAGCCTTCCAGTGGTTTTCAATTACAAGCGTATATCAGGGAGATACATTCTGCTATGTACTTGCGAACGTTTTGCTGTTCTGCAGAATTTTGCTGTCTTGTAGAATCCTTCAAATGTAGATATAAGTTGACCAATCATAATTAAATATTTTAGCTTCCAATAAAAACATTGTACAATAAACAGCCCTCAGAAAGAACTGAATGTGCAGTGTCGCTGCGTTATGGGCAATAATAATTTTTTTTTTAAATTATCTCCCGTTTTCTGTCACCTGAGAAAGTAAGAGACACCTCTTTTTATTAAAGGTAACGTTTCTAAGTGAAACCAAACAGCGGTGGAATACAAGTTGAACATGATTTATTGTTTGCATACAAAGTTCTCTGTGTGTAAGGGGAGTAGTAATGGACGATACTGTCAAAATCTGTGTGTCCCGCATTTCCGCATGCGGATTTTATACTTGATAATCCATCCGGATTCATTAAAATTCTCTATTGACGGCTATCCGGGCAAATGGGGGAGAGAGATACAGATCTCATTTTATTAACAGTTACCTGTTGTATAAATTTATATCCCCTCAAGCTTTCCTCTAAATAAATTAGGGAGACGCGCCTCTGTTGAAAAAGAAGCACAGCTGAAGGATATGTAAAGTATACAATGAGTACAACCCCACACTTTCTATAAGGCTCTCCATATCAACTATATAGAGTTCATAATAAGCCTAAGGCACCAACCTAATGACTATAATCATGTCGGACCCAACAGCAGACTAGAACCCACAAACACTAATTTTCTAGGCCACAGCTCTAGCAGTGTGAGCTAAACCAGCCAATGACTAACACAACGGTCACAGCTGTGCTTCACCTTGTTTTTAATTGTATGTGTCAGAAAATGTGCGTTATTTATTCTCTATTAGAATATGAAGAGAGAGAAAAAGACAATACGTTAGATGAGGTGTACTCCTAAATACTCCAACAGGGTAAAATAGCCTTTAGAGTTGTATAATGACCTGGACAAAGCAAATTGTAATATATATACAATTCAAAAGAATGAGAAAGAGCCTCTAGAGAGCTGAAAAATGGAGGATACATTAATGTAATGCAATGTATCCGTGATGTATTAATCTGAGTTTAAAAGTTATACATTTACAGATGCAGCGGCCGTTATTCAAACACTTCCCGCGTTGTATATCTCGGAATACCCATGTGATGGCGCGTGATTTCTTCAAACTGTACCGCCTTTAGACGCGAGTGCAGGCGAGTGCAGAAATTGCATTTTAGTGTTCTGGCTTTTAAACACCTGAAATTGACACAATAGCACAGTACTGTACACATTACAATTCATTCATTTCATTGCATTTAATTGCTCACAATCCATAAAATTCAAACAAAGCAAACGCGATAAACACGTGTGCCTGGGGCGATTGGCGGCGTTAATGCCACGTGGAATACAGCTGCGCACACGAAAACGGCACCGTGATTTGTTCGAATAACGGCCGCTGCATCTGTATTAAGATACAGCATGAAGTGACTAACAAAAGAAAACGTAATTATAAAAAGCACAAGATCTGAGGGTGATAAAACCACAAAGTGTACTGGTCCTAATAGTGATACCTAGTACTTAGGGGTAATTTAAGCACAAATATAAGCAATGAACGAAGCCTGTATATTTATATTTCCAAAACAAAAGACTCATATCTCCCAGGTGTGCTTCTTTTTCAGCACAGGCATGTCGCTCTAATTTATTTGGACTCACACACATACTCTCTCACTCTCTCGCTCTCTCGCTCACTCACGCTCTCGCTCCCTCACTCTCTCGCTCTCCTGCAGAGAATTCATCTGAAAACAGATTGTTCTTTGCGTCTGAAAGAAAGAAAGTTTGGATTTCACTTTTGTAGAGTCGCCCTCAGATCAAAGGAACCGGACGATCTCAGGTGGATCCAAATTCGCCAAGAAAATGTCCCCATCTCTAAACGGGAGGACATTACTACTAATACATTGTCAGACCCAGCATGGAATATCTTCCATTCCTAAAGCATGCCGCGTAATGTTTTGTGTGCATGAAATACGGAACGATGAGAGTCAGCAGGTTCCGACACTCATGCTTTATATCTTCTTATAATATATACAACTTGCTATATAATTGTTCATTATCATTATACTATCAGCAAGTTGCTTTATGTTGTAGGATGGGGGTTGATTTTTCACACCTGCCGTGATCTCCCTTGTACAATCGACCTACAGTAGCCGAATAAGACAGAATAATTGGGCAAATAAAATGTAATTGGGAATTGTGGACCAAGCCTGATTAAGCAGTGAATTCACACAGAGAGGGTCCTTTAGCAAAAGTTTCCCGGCTGCAAAAAAACAGGGGAAAACAGGATTTATCAGACAAGTCCTTCAGGGGTCACGTATCCAGACAATTGTGATGCAAAACCAGGGGATTTTATAAAGGAAAGAGGGAACCCATGTTAGATGTAAGTAGTAAAAATGGGCAGAATATGTGGTTCTCAGGTCATGTTAATATGTGTGTTTGAGCACCTCTTATATTATCTGCCAATGATTGTAAATAAGTTGTTGGTACCAATCTTGGGCATATAAAAAAAACATTAGTCTTAATAAATATCAGAGAAATTAATGTTTTTTTGTTCTTCAATAAATCTGGTACATTTGTGACAGTTCCCAGATGGAAGTCTTTAATACATTATCACTGGGGCACGCAAACTTTTTTTGCGGCGCCCCCCTGCCTTACATTCTCCGTTGGCCACCCCCCTCCTTACCTTGTGCCGCGTCAAATGGGGTCGTGTGATGTCATGTCACGTGACCCGTGGCGGCATTTGACATCACGTTACCATAGCAACCATGACATCACATGACCCCACGGCGTCATTTGACGCTGCGTTGCCATGGTCACGCGTGCTGAAGCCGGCAGAATCCCGGTATGTAGAGGTTGCGGAGGTCTCGCGCGGTCCTCTGGCATTTAATTTCAATTCCCGGGGGAAGAGCGCGGGACCTCTGCAACCGCCAGCGCCCCCCACAAAAACAATCTTGCGCCCCTCAGTTTGCGCACTGCTGCATTATCATCCTCAAATATATTTCCTATTCCAAGATGTTTGCCAGCAAATAGTGAAGCTATTTTCTACCTCTTTTTAGATTGTTTCATGATGTCAGGGAACAATGGTAGTTTGTGTAAATCTGGAAGATCAAAATGGGAAATCGTTGATAAATGGGGTGACACTTTTCCAGAACAACTTGTCTCAAAAGCAAAGTAAACTCCTTATGCGTTGGCTTCTGTTGAGTGATTGCACTGGATGAGTAATGAAAATGAGGGGAGAGTCGCAGAATTTATGAACAGGCCTGAGAGTTTACCAATTGATGCTGTTAGCACTACAGAACACGAGAGTTAAATCTGATCACAAACCAACTTCTTTCACCAACTCAACTTTCCATTTGTATTTTTCCCTATCTGAAGAGGTTCCACAATAAATGTCTGTCCACTGACCACTGACCACTGACCACTAACCAGAGATGAACAAAAGTGTCAAAGTCTGTCCAGCACAATTTTGCACAAACTTGTGGGTCCTATTTACTAGAGGACCAAGTTGCTTATATATACCACCTCAAACACACCTTTGTACTGTACAACTTGTAGAAAGACACAAAAAAGAGCACAGCTGAGATACCAGTGATTTATGCTCATTTAGCTATGCAAAGTATATTTAAATTACTTAAATGAGCTCTCTCTCTCTCTCTCTCTCTCTCTCTCTCTCTCTCTCTCTCTCTCTCTCTCTCTCTCTCTCTCTCTCTCTCTCTCTCTCTCTCTCTTTCTCATAAAGTTTGCTAAAGTGAACTCTAGAAGCCAAATTGCAGAACAGATCTCTTAATCCTCGCTATTATCAATATTGTATTGCACCTTGTAACACAACAGCATCTAATGCTCTGACCTGCAGATTCAAAGGGAGATATTAAAAGTATTTATTCTACGCTTACCATGTAATTACCTTTGTATCTGACCTAATTAGGGCCATTTGTAGGGACACGCTCACCTTGGGTTTACCCCTAGGTGTAAGAAACATTGATTTGTGACCTCCTGGCACTTAAAATAGATGATAATAGAAATGTTGCACGCCGGGATATTCTCCCCTTGCTTGTTCGGAAATGTCCTTCTCACTGGTCAGTAGCCATGTGTGGGTTTTTTTCTGAAAATGACAAACATTGGGATTTGGAACCAATGAGATAATTATAAATCCAATGGCGTTTTGCTCACAATGGTTTAGTAATGTAGTGTGTTATCTGATTGCCTGGGATTATTATGTTATTATATTAAAAATGAGTTCTAAGCAGAGTTAGGCCTTTTCTTGAGAATTTCTCCCCTCCCCCCATTGTGAGTTTTATATATATATATATATATATATATATATATATATATATATATATATATATATATATATATATATACTATATATATATATATATATATATACTATATATATATATATATATATATATATATATATATATATATATTTATGTATATATGTGTGTATGTCTATATATGTACAGTATGTATGTATATCTTTATTTTTATAGCACCCAGAGCTGTACTTAGCATTTTATAAGAGAGACAATACAGTATAGGGAATTATATTACAATATGGGCAAACAAATGGACAGGAAATCCCTGACCCAGCGATCTTACAATCTAAGTGTTATGTTGGGAGAGTCACAGAGACAGCAGGTGAGGGAATAAATGCAGTAGATGGCAGTGCTTGGCCACAATGGTTGGTAGGAGCGACAGTGGGTGTGGGACAGCAGCCATGAGTGCAGGGTGTTGGAATGCTTCAAGTGAGAGGCGAGTTTTAAAGGTTTGTCTTAAAGGTGGGGAGCAGAAATGGGAGATTGCGAATTGACCTTTATGAGATTGATCCGCTGAAATCCGCGGACCAAAGGAACCGGCTGATCCACTGCGGATCCAAATTTGCCCCCAAAATATGCCCAACACTAGTGGGGTGAGATGGTGCTTGGCGTATACTGAGTGTGAGGGAGTGCCACAGTGAAGCGACACATTTCACCTCCTTTAGGTTTACAAAATAACAATTGACACATATCTTGTTCTCAACTCATCTGGTGTCCGGTGCTACATTAGGCTGGGGCCATGGACCGTGCGGAGGCGTCCACACGCTCAGCGAACAGACTGCCTGGCCAAAAAACGTACCTTGGCCAAAACGCACTCGCTTCAAGCAGGTGACATCACGGCCGCGCACGCCTCCGCACGGGCGAAGGCACCATGTCCCCAGCCTTAGTCAGGAAATTCCCCTATGTTCATGTCCAGGTACTCCTTTTTTTCAGATGGCTGAACTTCATCTGGCTTCTGCTGCCACTGGAAAGACATACATGTGTAACGGGTATTCCCTATGAATATGACCGCTACTACCTGCTGTGCAACCTGTGTGGCTCTCAGGAGCCTAAGCCTCCGCTTGGGGAACCTGGGGTACATGCATGCTATACATATCGTGGTGCAACGCCTCCACCTGGGAGGGATCCCAACGGAGTGGAAGAAGGCCCTCACAGGAAACAATCACACAAAGCGAGCAATATAAAACAGGACTGTCTTTACTGCATATTATAACGTATATCATCACATATCAACACAACCTCCATGCGCCACGGCGGACGCTAACCACACTGCGCCACGGCGGACGCTAACCACACTGCGCCACGGCGGACGCTAACCACTCTGGGCGTCACGGCGGACGCTAACCAATCTAGGCGCCACGGCGGACGCTAACCACACTGCGCCACGGCGGACGCTAACCACTCTGGGCGTCACGGCGGATGCTAACCACTCTAGGCGTCACGGCGGACGCTAACCTCCCACAGAGTGATCCCACCCCGTGTCCAGTGTCCTCCACCCAAATGTCTCGCACCCCCAAAGTCAAATACCACTGTGCATGTGTATGTGTGACTGCGCAGCCACTATTTCTGGTGATAGGCCTGGTTGGTGCACGTGAGTTGCAGGTTACCTGCCCGGGCTCCAGCCACGGGTACCACGATATCACTGGAGATCCGCCCGATCCGGCGTTGTCCTCCACACCGCGTTGGGTGAATTCCAGCGCGGATAATATCACCTTAGTCCCAGGGTCTTTGGTGGTGTTCTGAGCCCAGAACCCACCTCGCAGGGCCGCACGGATTCAGCACTGTGTCCCTGACTAAGCAACCAATTAATGGGGCAGTGTCCCTATCTAGGGCCTGTCCCTAAGCTCCACAAGCTACTAGGTGGCTCAGGACCTAACTGGGACCTTGGGGGCTGCTGGCCTAATGCAGAGGGTCACTGACCCCTGCATCCACCTCTTACCCCTAGCTGGTCCGGATCCTGACTGCCTGCGTGGCTGCAAAACCCCGCGAAATGTATCTTTTCCTTTGCCAGGCAATCCTTCAGCCCTATTGGCTCCCTGGGGTCATGTGTCTCTGCCCCTATGCACCCTGGGGGCTGGCAGTCTCGTCTCGCACATGCGCGAGCTATCTGGGGCCACTCGCGCTGTCTGTAGTCACTGCGCATGCGCAACAGCCCTAGACATGGCGGCGCCCTGCTTCCCGAGCCGCTCGCGTCCCTAGCTACCAGGGATTCCTCTGCTCGCGCGCCGGCCCCCCCTCACTCCCTTGCACACAGCGTCTGGCCAAAAGGGAGGAGGGGGTCAGCCACAACAAGGGGGACCTGGCTACACATGGGATATTAGTTTCATGCAAAGGTGTATAATTGCATTATACAGAGTTTAAGCATTTCAGGCATGTGTAATAGGATTTACCAACACATTCATCTATTGAGCTGTGCACTGCTGGAGGGACCTGAAAGACATTTTTCAACCAGCAGTAAGGGAGGAAGGTGGCTATATTTTAACTTCAGCTCTGGAACTTGAGCTGTAACGTAGGAGACAGGTTCACATAGATATCCTGATATCTGTGCTTCAAAGCGTATTCATAACTTCTTAACACAAATTTGAATACATTGAATAACAGAGGGGAGCCAATCGTTAAAAAAAGCCAAAATAAAAAGGGAAAAGTGGATACATTAATCCAATGAAGCTGAGATTTGAAATGTAGCCAGAAAAAAAATACATAAATCTATCGCTAAACTAAGTTTAGTGAGATCTGAAAATATTTCACCCATTGAAAGTAAAGTATTTTTTCTCTGTGTTAAATCTTGAGATATTTTTTTGTACTAGTTATCTTTATACACACACTACTGTATATATACACATATATACCTCTACACATATATTATATTGGTATGGGGAATATCAGCATGACAGGCGTCTGAGGTAGTGTCCCTGAGTCTTACTCACATACGATGCAGCGCCTCCACCCCATCAGGATCTCTGCGGCCGCAGGGGGATGTACTGTATCTGATGGGGACCTCCTCTGTGGTACCTCCTTCTGTAGAATGACTCCACACTCACACAGAAGGGTTGTAGTGAACAAGGGCATCTTTATTTGCATCTCTCCAGGCAAACTGCCCCTCATAGCGGTCGTGCTAGCCGCTCATCCTGTTGGAGTACATTCCTCTCAGAAGGTTCATCCTCTCTTAATAGAGTTGGCTCACCTCTCCCCTAAGGGAGATCACCATCTTTGTCAGGTCCCTGAACACAGTGTGTAGTCAGCTAGCACTTGAATCTGACAGCCTTGAACTGCTGCAGACACTCAATGAATTTGAACCCTTGATCAACTAGCTAAGAACCACTAACTTTAGGAAGTGGTGTGTCTTATATAGCCTCAGAAACAGACAGCTCTCTGTGTCACTAACAGTGGACACAGAGCATGTTGTCACTTCCCTTGTTACATATGACACCTCACCAGGTTGTGAGGGCAAACCTCCATGATTGTTGCTGGCAACCCTGCATACTTACCAGGTTTACTGCCAGCATGAGAAGGCGCTGTATACCATTTTTATACATGGCTACACATATATATATATATATATATATATATATATATATACAGTGTTCGACAATTAATGATAACCACACGCCCGTGGCGAGTGGATTTAGGCCGCTGGCGAGTGGATTTATTTTTTTAAATAAATAAGTAATCCCCCTCCTGATTGACCTGACGCGAGGAAGCTCTGGGTCAGCCCCTCCCCCCTGCACCCGATACCCGCTTGCTGCCCGGGGCGGGATGTAGGCTGGGAGGGGG